>NC_135437.1:6770094-6995094 GCF_051991255.1 Vanacampus margaritifer
GTGATGCTAAAAATTGATCTCAAAAAATGTCCTGAGTTTGGTGTCAAGGAAGTCAGATAACAGCAGTTTCCCAGAAGGGGTTTTAGGGAGGAGGAGGAGGTCAGTGATGCATGGTAGGGCTCAGGTATGGATCAATTTGTAGGAAATGTTAAGTTTGAAAACTAATGCGGAACTTTTAATGGGTGCCCATGAAGGTGTTTAAGAATGGGGGTGGTATGCTGCCAAGGTTTTCAGCAGGATGGCGGAAGAGGTCTGGATTATTGGATCTTGGCCAGGACCTTGTAAAGTACCGGTATTCCCGGATGACAAGTGATTAGGGCATGGATAGAGTCAGAAATATTTGTAACTAATAAGAATGCTGTCTTGGTAATGGATTTAATTAGGGATTTTTATTTTTCACAGCACCGTATATAGCGGCTGTATGCTCAAATGGTCGTTCATACATTGATTGCTGGTTCCCATGATGGCTCCAGCTGTCCGCAGTTGAAGTGCCCTTGGGCAAGACATGGAACACTAATTTGCTTCTAAAGGGCCTGACATTTTTTGCATGGAAGCAATCACCCATTAGTGTGTGAGTGGGTGAATATAAAAGTGCTTTGTAGATAAGAGCGCCACATAAGTGCTGCCCTCCATTTACCACTTGTGTTTTGCGTGGTATTAGTTGTAGCAAACTATTGACGTTCACAGACTTTTTTTTGCATATTTACACACTCACACACACACACACACACACACACACGCACACACACACACGCACACACACACACACACACACACACACACACACACACACACACACACACACGCACACACGCACGCACGCACGCGCACACACGCACACACACACACACACACACACACACACACACACACACACACACACACACACACACACACTGTATATATTTGCTCAACCTTGACCTTTCTGCTGAGTGGATTGTATTATGAATTTGTAGCACAGGGGCCACTACTCTCTTTCTGTCTGTCAGAGTAAACAACCCAGAGGGCTTCTCATTGTATCCACATACAAGCGGAATTAATTAAACCCTTTTTTGCATTCAGGCATGGACCTATAGAATCAGCTTGGCAACTCAGAGATGGTATCCTGTATTATCAAACTGAAATGTGCTGAAATGACAAGTTCCCTGGCTGCTTTTTTTAGGTCCTTGATTTGCTAATTTTGTATGTGCAAAACTTGGTCACCTCCAACATGCATGACACTAAAACAATCACTCACGCAAGGTCTTAGGCTTCTTTTCAATTTGGTGTAGTCCCCTTACTTCAATGTATCGTTTCGCAGATTATTTTTGTCTTACTGCCACATTTCTTCAGAAAAGCAAGAAAAAGGGAGGAACAGGGAAAAGGCAAAATTCTGACAATCATTTTTAAACTCTGAATTGATATGGCAGTGTGCTGAAAACTTGTTTTATGATCATGTCACCGTTATGTTCTGCAGAAACCCAAATGTGGAAAAGCAGGAGGATCTCAGAAGCAAAATGTATTCTCAAAATACAAAATTAACAACAACAAAAAAAATAACAAAGTATAAATTACTCCAAAATAAACACTAGAAGACGTGACAATGAAATCCAAGCAGAACAGAAAACTGCTGGCACAAACAAACAGCAACAAGACTTGACAAGGACAACGAAGCGACAAGTAGTGAAATAAAGCAGGAAAATATATACAAACAAACTGACGCATCACATCTGTGTGATTCTTACCAGGTTACTGTGTGATAACAGGAACAACGCTGTATTTACCCCCCCCCCCCCCTTTTTTTTAAACTGTATTTTAAACGTGATCTTCTTGTCAAAAAATGAAACAGAATTTGAGTGAGATTCACTGAATGGATACTTTTATTGTCTTGTGTAGATAAATATGAAGCCCTGTCATTTTAATGACCCATGATGAGCCAAGATATGTTCCTACTTTGAGCCAGCGTGAGCAGGGAGCAATCAAAGTTTTGTGCGAAGAATCCTCAAGTTTTAGCCACTGCCATTCTGAGCAATCTCATCTGAAGCTGCTCGTCCAATTATCCCTGTAGAACTGAGAACATGTGTTACGGGATGATAAAATCTGACCCTCTTTAAAACTGTCCGCTGATGCTGCCTTCGGAATAAGACATGACAGATCTTTCTCACCAAAATGAAACATGCGATTGAAAAAGACTGACAGAAGATTGAAAGCAGTTTAAAGGAGATAGGCTTCATTTCAGCGGAGCATTTGATGCATTATTATTTATACAGTTGGCTAAATCTGCCAGTAGGTTCGTAGCCACAAACATGGTCGGAACAACGTTTATATCTGTATAGCTGTGGACGTGAAGATCAAAGTGACTTTTCAAAATGAATCAAAAACCTACCGTACCTTCAACATTCCAGCTGAAGAGCAGCACCAGAGCTCTCATTTTGGTACCAGTGACTCTGCACATTTGCTTATATAGAAATTCATGGAGGCAGATAAATTATACAGATCGATTTTTATTAAGGCCAAAGGAAACTTAGAAAGCCTTTTACAATTATTGGGAAAAACAAAATTGCTAGTTAGGATTTGATTCTGTCTTATGGTTGGATTGGAGGCTATTTTCTATTCAAATGTTATTATTGAGAATAAAACATTTTCAAGCAAATAGCTTGCCGCGCACTGGCCTGATTGGCCTATGCTTTCAATGCAGGGTAAAGACATTCCTGTTTTTTACGACATAATCCAACAAAAGCTTTCGAGGCTTTCATCCCTTTCTATTTGTTGTCCGGTGCAGTATGTTATTTTTGTCTGGTTTTAAGTGCCTACGATCATTTCTCTGAAATAGTTTGCTCTAAAAGCAAAATGTGTGGTTCTGTGTCTTGACGGTCCTCATCAGAGACATAGCCATAACCTTTTTAGTGGGGTGGGCAGGGTTGAGAGGAGCCCATAAAATGGAGCATTGGAAGCTACACATATTTGTAACCTCCCAGGTGAGGAAACTGTGAGATCTACATTCACTAAACAGTGTACAAGAAGCCAAGAAATAACTGTTTATCATACCATCCAGTCAGAGTTTCGTGAAATAAAATGTAGGAATTTACAAAACACAATCACAATACAAGTGGTAAAAGTAAAAAGTTACATTTTGCTGAGCACAACGTTGTGACTGTGTTTTGGGCTGGGCCATGAGTTCACTTTGTTGTTATGGTTCTGTATTTGTCACTTGTGATGATGATGACGAGTGATGGGAAAACAAAGCTTCATGAAGCACTTGTGATATTTTAGACTGTAGATGACACTCGTAGTCTAAAGATACAGTGTAAATTTAAATTTCCATTGCACTACGCTTTATCTTTACACTTCTATCCCACACTTAGGGCTACTTTTTGGGGGATTTACGTCATTGAGATCGAGCGTGTCCCTGATTGTGAATTTCAAGGTAACATATAGGCCAAAAGATCATTAAACGTACTGTCATGCAAAACAAATTTTGATTACATGATTTTCCCTTTCCAGCAATACAGTGTTTTTTGAATCTGGACCAGTGGTTGCTGACAGTTCAGGGTGTACCCCGCCTATTGCCCGAAGCCAGCTGGGATAGGCTCCAGTGCCCCCCGCGACCCTTGTATGGACTAAGCGGTTAAGAAAATGGATGGATGGATGGAGTTATAGTAGGCTTTTTTTTCTCTCAAGAAAAAAAAAGGAAAACAAAGAGTTTGAGTCGGCTATTCAATTTGATTGTCCTAAAAGACCTTATTCTCCCGATAGCAGAATGATCGACCCAACCTGTTCTATGCCACCTAGTAAAACCTGTCAATCATTTCACCTGTCAATCAAGTTGGTGATTTTTTGGGGAGAACCGATCTTTGCTTTGACCCCAAAGGAGGTCAGTTTGTGGTGATAATTTTTACAACAAATATTTATAAATAATTTATTCTTTCTCTTTTTTAGTTATATCTCTTTATTTCCCCCCCAAAAAGTTCAAGAGAGACCACATATGAAGATCCAAAGTTCGATAAATCAGACACTGATGGCATAACGCTCTATTTTAAGTATTTTCTGTTTTTCAACAAAAAATCATTTGCGCTGGTTAGTGGTACTTGGCTGAAAAAATATTTCACAGGGGGTACATACATCAATGAAAAAAGGTTGAGAACCACTGCAATAGATTACACGTTTAAACTTCATAAACTAGTATTTTTGCACAAGCAAAATTTTGAGCATCAATTCTATAAGAACTTCAATTGAGCCTTTGCAATGTTGGCGCGGATGCACATGAGCCTCCTCCTGTTGCCCACTCCTCCTCCTCCCTTTACCTTGTGCTCCAGCTGTGCCCGCCTCCTCCCCTTCTATTGGACTGGAGGATTAGAGAGGGATCATCAGACAGCTTTGCAACGGCTTGCACAGCTTGACTTGCTGGTTGCTCAGTCACCGATGAGCACTCTCTTGTTAGTGTTATCATAGGAATTCCTGTTATTTCGACTGCGAAATTAAGGTAGGTCGAGCAAGGCAAAATTGAGACAAGTCTGGCACGGGACTCGCGAAAGCAGAGGAGGACTTCTGACTCTTCATCTCTGCCTCTTTCGCCTCTCACACCGGCAGCCTGCGCGCTTGGGACACGGGAGGAAGAGAACATCTCAGAGCCCATCGAGGGAGGGATGTCGCGATGCTGTGCACCAGGAGGACTAAAACTTTGGTGTCGACATGCGTGATACTGAGCGGCATGACCAACATCGTGTGTCTCCTCTACGTCGGCTGGATCACCAACTTCGTGGCGAACAGCGGTCCGAAAGTTGCGGACGCTGGAGGCGAGGCGGAGAGAAAGTTGGAGGAGGACAGCAAAGGAGAGACCCTGAGGATAATGGAGAGGCTGGACAAGCTGGAGAGCGTCGTCAACGAGCACATCAAAGGTCAGCACACGCAGCCCGGGGATGTTGTGCTCACAGTCTGAGTTCATTATCGAGCAGAATGAGATTGCCCCCCCAGCAGCCTCACACACTTAGGCTTAATGATACATGATGTATACTTAGAACATCACGAACTAAACACCCCCGTGGGTAGATCGGCAGTGGCGGTTTTGGGAAGTATTAGTCACACTTCAATGAATCAGTCATCCGAAACAGTTGTAAAAGTTTTCAGCAGTCACAACATTATTACGGGCTCATCTAAATATTTTACTGAATCTATAGTCCTTATAAAGATGATGTGTTGTTGTGGAAATTGTTTGCAGTAATGTCGATCCAGGAAGTACAATGAAGGTGGTATGGATTTGTAACCCCGCATTCCAAAAACATGCAGCAAGGTTAATTGAAGACTCTAAATAGCCTATAGCTGTGAATTATTGTTTGTCTATACAGTATGTGCCCTGTAATTGACTGGCGGCCAGTCCACAGTGTACCTTACCTTGCTGTACTGTACGTCTTAGGACAAGCAAAATAACAAAATGAATGAATGGGGGAAAGGGGGTATCAAAAACAAAAACAAATATTGAGATCAAAGAAAAAAGCAATCTATTCTAGACTGGATTTATATAGTAGACGAGAAATGATTAATCCATCCGCTATATTGCTTATCTTTACTTGGGTAACAGGTGAGCTGGAGGCTATTCCACCTAGCGAGAGTATACAGTGGACTGACTGGTGGCGAGCCAATTGCAAAAAAGCAAAAAATGAGGCAAATAATCAATCTTACATTTACTACTGACTCTAGTGTTTGCGTGACAGCTGGAACTGGGATTTTATTCCTTGTCCAAGTTCTACCTTTTGCAAGATAGCCCTTCCCCAAATTGTTTTTGGTCCTTGGCCACTGTACTTGACAGCTGAGGACCTCAGGAGATTTCCATGCAAGCTAGAAATAAATAGCACAATTAATGTCACTTTGACGGACACCGTTTAGAGAACAAATGAACATGATCAAGTTGCAAATCGGCAGCAATGTGGAATAGTAGCTGAGATCTGCCTTATTGTCAGAGCAGCTACATGTCTATTGAAAAATGTATTTGTGGAGTTGGCATATTATCTTTGTTTTCTGGTTACTCTGGTTTCCGTTCACACCCCAAAACATATTTCAAGTTTTTAAGCTAACAAAATTTTGGGAGATTGCACTTTAAGAACTGAGGTTGCTCTGTGTTGTTAAATTAATACCCCTTCATCAATACAAAGCCGGGTGTGGGTGGGGCGTGGGGGGAGCCCTGGGGGGTTTTGCTTGGCCTGGCCGGGGTCGATGGCTCCCCTCTTTGGTGGATGTTTTCATACACGCCAGATCCACCACATCAGCATCTACCGAAATTTAAACACAATCTGCTTCTTCCTCTGGTTTTTGAATCGGTGGAGGCTGATGTCTGTGGATCTCACTCTTCTTCTTCTATCCTTCCTTCCTTTCCTCAGTCTTTCCTTTGGTCTCTTGAGGTCTCCCTAATTTGTTGGAATTTAGATTTTTCTGGCATTGGTAAAAGATTCTAGTTGGTAACCCGGTGGGTAGTAGGTGATATCTGGTCGGTGCTTGAGCTCACTCTTCTTTCATTTATTTGATCCTTCTTCTGGTCTCCTGACCACTTCACAACTAGAAGGATTCTGAAGTATTCGGTTTAGGTGAACGGTATGGGATTTTTAATAGGTTTTAGGTGAATTAATGCGCATACACTCTCACGCATATATGCACACACACACACACACACCCGCACACGCACGTACTCACGAACATAAAAAGAAAGAAAGAGAGAGAGCAATGATGATGACATGTCAAATCGGTAAGATTACCGAATGAACAACACTGAAAAGAAAAGAAAAGAAAAGAAAAAAATGGAAAAAAAGAATAATGAACAGAGATTTTGTTAGATAACTATGCAATATATGTTTTTTAATGTAAATTTGTGTTGAATTGTGTCAATAAAAGCATCTTAAAAAAATAAGAGTGATGTGCTCATTTATTAGTTGAATTTATTCATTGAATTCACATATAATCTTTGTCTCCATGTAGTCAAGATAATGACAATTAACTGAACTTTGATTTGTGTTTTGATATATTTTTGTAATGAAATAGAAAAACACAGGCACGTTAGCCTACTGGAGGAAAAGTAACAACTGATTTGCATTTCCTGTCTAGCACAGCCAATCACAGCGATTTTCACCAACACCAATTTGCATAAAAAGCAAAATAACAGAAAACTCTCTCTCTCTCTTAATAATCAAACATTTCAATCAAAATCACTGCTTTTTATTACTTAAAGTTTGTTCTTTTGAGCAAGATTAAGTCAATTTAATGCATTTCACTTACTACAACCCTGACTGCGGACTGTACTACAAACAATGACATTCCAGCCATGTACATTACTTGATACTTGTAGCACTGATAGGCCAAGCAATGTAGTGTCAGCACTTGCAGCCAATGATGGCCAAGTGGGGTGTATCGTCAGGTGTGTGTCTTGACCTACGCCGAATCCCAAAGACTAACTCATCGAACCCTTGAGGTGCGATTGAACCTCTGCAGAAAATATTGAGAATAACACAGTGATTACAGATTTAGATTTTTTTTTTTTACAACAAAAAGCTGTGTAGGTACGGAAGCGTATTGCATTCACTTGAAAAAAAAAAGTCCTGTTTTTCTGACTAATTTTTTTGGGGGAGCGTTGTTTTTTTGAATAATTTTTTTCCCTGTTTTTTCAAATCATTTTTTTCCTGTTTTTTTAAATTATTTTTTCAGTTTTTTTTAAAAAATTATTTTCCTCTGTTTTTCTGACAATTTTTTGGGGGGGAGCGTTGCTTTTTTGAATAATTTTAATTTTTTTTAAAAAAATATTTTCCTCTGTTTTTCTGAATAATTTTTTTTCTGTTTTTTGGAGTAATTTTTCCGTTTTATAAAATATATTTTTTCTGTTTTTTGATTTTTTTTTCTTTCTGTTTTTCTGATTTTTTTTTTTAAGGGGTTTTCCCTCAGAGTTTAGAGAACAAACCACAATACAGTATACACATTCATTCCTTTATTGAGAGCCAGTAAGTAAACATGACCATCTTATTCAGTTTAATCAAGTTTTATTTTGATATGGGTTTAAGGCACTGGGAGATAGTCCTGTCTTTGAGTCATATAGACGGTATTATTATTAGTTTGTCGACTTTACGCAGGCACCTGAGGACTTTCAGCCCATTCAGATCTGCTAGATGTAGCAATGTTTGTCCAGGATCAGTTGGATTGATATAGCATGCTCCATGGCTACAAAATGATGCATTTGAAATGCATTCAGGCTGGCTATGTGGTGACTCAAGAAACGATCAGGATACTGATGAAAATACTGGATCCGCATGGTGTGCAACTGAGGCGCAGGAATCGCCTTCGGCGCCGTATCTACCAGAATCCAGGCCCAAACTTTTTGTGGCATGTAGACTCTTATGACAAACTCAAACCGTACGGAATCTGCATTAATGGTGCAATAGATGGGTTTTCACGAATGGTGATATGGCTACATGCTTATTCTACAAACAGTGATCCGAAGATAATCGCTGGATACTTTATTAATGAGGTGTCATCAAGGAATGGAACTTGTGCCCGAATTCGTTCAGACCTTTGCACTGAGAACTGTTATATTGAACAAATGCAGATGTTCTTGAGGCACGGCCATCAGGACAACTTTTCACACAGATGCTATCTGTATCGATCAAGCAATCACAACCAAAGAATAGAGAACTGGTGGAACTTTTTAAGGAGGCAACACGCACAGTTTTGGATGAACCTGTTCCAAGACCTAAAAGACTCGGATTCCTTTTCTGGTGACTTCCTGGATAAAAGTATCATTCAGTTCACATGTCTTGAAATAATAGAGGTAAGAATTGAAATAACTTCTATTTTTCCCCTCATAGTGCACCTGCTTATGATGTTTTACTTCAATCGTAGTAAAATACCACACTGTGGGTCAGTTTGTGTGTGGTATTCATGTAATGTGCTTAGATAGTGGAAAAATGTTCACTGTCTTTAGGTTATAGGATTCCACACATTAAAGGAAGAGGCCAGTATTATCAGCAGTATACTGCAGCCTATATTCAAATTACTAGTACTTAAAGTGTGAAAATGAAGCAAAATGTTCCCGTTAGCGTTTGTTCTTAATTACATGCTGCAGTTAGTTAAGCCTATTGCAGATGTTGAGAGCAGATTTGGACTAAATTACTGTCTAGTTTGCATCATGTTGTCTACTGTACTGCAAAAAATGTGTGGACCGATGTATATGACTTTCTTTATTTATACTTATTTAGAAAGAACTACAGGAAGTTGTTCACCTCTGGAACACTCACAGAATTCGCCCAAGCAGGAATGCTGTGTCTCCAGGTGGGCGCCCAGTGATGATGTACACCTTACCCCAACTTTTTGGTACTAGAGAGTACCTGAAAAAGGTATCCCGACAAAAGATTGAAGCCTGCAGAGAGGAATGCCTTCAGAGGGGACCGTACCCCTGCGATGATACAGTCTTTGACATTTGCTGCCTTGTCATGGCAGAAAATAATCTTCATCCACCCACCTCTCCAGACGCAATGTGCTTTATTGGATCAAATGACACGATGTAAGCCTCCGAATTGTACCTGTAAAGGGTATTTAGTTACAGCTGTAAACAATGGTGAATTTTATACTAATGAACATCTCCACTTTGTGCTTTTCTATATCTTCTGTTTATTCATTATTGAGGAAATCGGTTCTGACAGTTAACTTTTCGGCTGCCAGACGTTTTCAGAAACGGGATGTCGCCAGTGCCAGCCGATTTAAGCATTTTGACTGATCTTACAAGGTCCACAGAAAATGTTGTGTTTGGACTATGGAAACACACATACTACCAAATGAAAGATTGAACTCTCATCTTTCATCAGAAAAAAAGTTTGTTTCTACCTTATTCCGTTCTTCAGTAATCAACAATAGAAAATGGTTAGTTTCACCGAAATGCTCTGTTTTGAAACTAAAAGCGGAGAAAAAGAGCTTTTTGTGAAACTATGTTATTTCTTGCACTCTAGTGAATTGTACACTTCTTTTTGTCCATGAATGATGCCACAAACACCTAAACAGTGCTTTACTTCTGTAAAACACTTACCACCAACAATGAAAAAGTGTTTTTAAATTGCAAAATACGTTTCCATTCAACAGTGTAACAATTTGACAAAACAATTTTGCAAACTATTTACAAATGTGTGGATGTTTCAAATACAGTTTTTCTTTTTATAACACTCCCCTGCGTGCAAGGAGAGGGAGCAGGATTTGCACAACAGAGTAGTTTCACTGCGATGGCCCCATTCACGTGCAGACGTTACACTTTCTTGACGGCCTTTTTTTCCGGGGAATAGCAAGTAGCAGACTGTACCCGATGAATATGCATTGGACTCGGGGCACTCTTCATCGTCCGCCTGAGCGTCCGCCTGAGCGTCCGCCTGAGCGTCCGCCTGAGCGTCCGCCTGAGCGTCCGCCTGAGCGTCCGCCTGAGCGTCCGCCTGAGCGTCCGCCTGAGCGTCCGCCTGAGCGTCCGCCTGAGCGTCCGCCTGAGCGTCCGCCTGAGCGTCCGCCTGAGCGTGCTCGGTTGGGCTCCACGTTTTCCGGTGTTAGCATTGCTAGCCGGTGAACCTTTATGACGTCGTCATAGCCGCCGCGTCAACGCTTGTAACTTCAGCGTCAACCTCGGAGTCACCATCATCATCATCGATGATGATCATCATCGTAGTCATCAATGTGCTCTTTAGCGTTGGTCGATGCCTTTCGTCTTTGAAAAAAATTGCTCGACCGTGAGCTGCTTGCAACCGGTCGCCATGTTTTCTTCCCTTCCCCAGCCATTGTCCCCTCTAGCTCCGCCTCACATCTTCTACTGACGCCTACTCAATCTTGTCAAAAGAGAGTCATTGCTGCCATCTAGGGGCCAAAAATAGTCATTAGGCTAACTAGATCTGCTTGAAACTTTCACCACAGCTGGCCAAGGTTTTCCTCCACCCGTTTCAAAAAAATATATATAAAAAAAATTGGATGACGTCTTTTAAGGTCATTGCCGGCCCTCCGTAGGTTTTTACTTGATGTCTTTTTACGTCCATGGCAGTGAAAGAGTTAATAGTTGAATGAAAAAAATGGAAGACCTTGGTTTCATTATAAAAAGAGCAGTTAAGGAAAACGAAATTAAAAAATTATCAATATAACACTATATAATACATTTTCCTATCCATGTGTGTATGCTCAATGTCAAATGTAGTTCTTTTACGAACAGAATATCTATTAATACCAAAGTGAAATATTTTTTCCTCTTTTGATATTTCGTTATTGTGCATTACCACTAAGGAAGTATACTGTACCTTCCCAATTTTTGTAACTCTTGAAGAGATTTTAGGTGTAATTTGTAGCACATGTAATACAATTTGGTAATTGTATTGGATTTTCATGTCATCTATCATAAACAGATCAGACATTCATACAGTATGTATTTGAATGCAATGTCGCTGTATACATTTGTTAAAAAGGAGTTGCCATTAAACTTTCAGCAAATGAAGCATACTGTATGAATAACTTTTATTAGTGCAAGCATCTTGACCTGAGTTTGCATACATTTGATACATGTAACCTTTTGCAATAAAAGCACCAAAAGAAACATGACCAATGTTCACACTGTAGTACATACATAAACATGTCTCAGAAACTATGATTTCTGAACTACATGACTCAACAATAAAGACACGAAAAAAAATAACAAATCAATCAAAAGTACCTTTTAATTTAACAGATCCACATATGCTGTCAATATTAACGTCTGATATGAGGTAGTGTTTCAACTTGCATTATTTAACAGTGGAAAATATAACAGAGGTATTTTTCATTTTCATCCTAGACTGAAAACAAAAGTGTGTTATTGCCTGCTGATAAAGTATCCAAAATAATAAGTCAACTAACCAATGCTTGCTTATCACACAGCC
Source organism: Vanacampus margaritifer (assembly GCF_051991255.1). Classification (NCBI taxonomy): domain Eukaryota; kingdom Metazoa; phylum Chordata; class Actinopteri; order Syngnathiformes; family Syngnathidae; genus Vanacampus; species Vanacampus margaritifer. The sequence goes on from NC_135437.1 coordinate 6,781,980, forward strand.
CCAGAGGTAGTCATATTTTGCTGGCATCGGGTGGAATCCCCACAACTCCAAAACCATTACTTTCCAGGAATCCCCCCCCCCTCCCTCAAAAAGTTTGTTGAGCCATTGTCATTGCATTCTTAAAAGCAGCACGCAACACTTTAGATTGGTCAATCAATTGTTAAAATACCTGGGGACTAACCAATAATATAACATTTGTGAAAAATTTTAAAATCACCAAATTTGTTGCTCATTGTGCCCATTTTTTTAGTAAGTTTTATGAACAGGGAAAGTCTTCTTGTATCATCTTCACCTCTTCTTCGTATTTCCAATTTAAAACAGGTGTCCCGTGCTAAACAATATGTTACGATTCTCATTTGAGCCATAATAATAATTAACGTTATCTAGGGTGACCAAATGTGTCATTTTTGGGACGACAGACCATTTTTTAAGTCCTTTCATAAATTCATGAAAATGGCTCCATTACGTGACTTATAGGAGGTGAAGTGCACTGTGTAGCTGCGACTGGTACCACAATTTCAAGGCCGGGGCGAGTGTCCTCTTTTTGTGGAAATGGGAATATGGTCACCCTAACGACGTTATCTCGTTAAGCATAGTGTTTGCGTATATTTAGCATATAAGGATACGACGAAGCCTACATACGGCTCGTTCTACCTAAGATACGGGAGCGTAGTAGTGCATACTGTACTTGCATATAAACGATGTTATGACGAATGGCTCGTTCTACTTTTGTCAAGTGAAGGATGATCAATGCCCAGCGAGAATCCCGCTGGGCATTGTTTAAACAAACTGTTAGCTTACTAAAATCATGCCGATCGAATGAAATGTACGTGTACTTGCATGCTCCATAACATAAAATGATATACCTACCTTACACTAAGACATCAATAATAGTGAGTGTGTTACCAATTAAGGTACATGCTTTACCTTAACTGAGCCAGAAGGTACGTTGGAGGTATGCGGGAAAGTGTCTGCATCCTCCATTAGCGAGTCTGCAACAAGTCAATTGGAGTTCAGAGGTCCAAAAAAAAAATTACTCCGAAAAACAGAACACGAGTTCTGTTTTTATGACAAATTTTTTCCCCTGTTTTTTTAAATAAATTTCTTCCAGTTTTTTTTTACAAATATTTTTTTCCCTTTTTTTCTGAATAATTTTTTCTCCTGTTTTTCTGAATAAATTTTTTTCTTTACGTTTTTCTGAATATTTTTTGGACAGAAAAAAAATCTGTAAAACTGACAAAATATTCAGAAAAACATAAAGAAAAAAAATACTCAAAAAAACAAAGGAACCCCAAAAAATTGTCAGAAAAACTGAGAATAATAATAAAAAATAAAAAAAACATAAAAAAATTATTTTTAAAAAATGAAAAAAATTATTTAAAAAAACAGGGGGAAAAAATGATTCAAAAAAACAACGCTCGAAACGCAACGAAAAACAGGACTTTTTTTTTTCAAGTGAATGCAATACGCTTCCGTAGTGTAGCATTGATATATGACTAAAAATAAATATTCTAGTTACATGTGAATAATACTGACTGTGCAATATGTTTAAAAACTGAACAACTTTTACAGTTTTGAATTGTAGCACTTCAGCATTCAGTTGTTGTAAATAAGTACAGCAATAAAAACGAGGACTTCATTTTTCCAGGGTAAGGCTAAGAGGCTCCAAATTAATCGTACTAAGTAACATCATTATAAATCAACTTAACTGGGGCTGCTGTCAGTTGCTGCTTATTTGAGAGATTGTTGTGTTTTCAGTTTTATATATGAAGTAGGTTCACCACAGTGCTCTTGTGATGAGATCAGGTGATTATAATTATTATGCACAGCATATAGAAGGTGCCCACAAAGTTTCTTTACAAACTAGAGTACGTGCAAACTGCTGCTTGTTATCTGTGTTATTGTTCGTCATTGGCAAGTCAATGAATTGCTTCCTCACACAGTGGAATAAACTGTATACATCTTACATATTTATTAGTCTCATGTTTGGCACTGAACACTGGTCGTTGATACATAGCTTCATTACAATCAAGTAACAGTGCCCTCTATTGATCTGTTAAATTATAACAAGATTTTATGGATACCAGCCCGTCTGATCTGTTCCCTCACTTGCCTTGACAGCACCAGAAAATGCAAGAATTTTGAATTATTAATAACAATAAAAATACTTAATTTTCATGCAGTCAACAAGAGTATATTTGTTACGTGTTTTTGAATCTATGTGGTCATATGCTGTATTTTCCTGTTTTATTACAATCCTAATCAAGTCAAGATTCTAAGTGTGGATTTCATTTCTTTCTTTCCCAAGTGAAGACAAGTTGTCCTTCATGTCCCATTTTAATGTGCTATTTGTAAAAGCATCATTGATCTATTTGCAGGATTTTTCCAGTCTAAATTCTAAAGTGCATTTCACTAACAACTCTAAAATGATGAAAGCTGGATGTGCCAAATATTATACAATGTGCCTTTGCCAATCACGTTTTTATCACTTTATCAAATATAATTCCAGGAATTCTGGAAGTAATCCCTCCCCATAACCCACCTCCTTCCCACCACACACACACACACACACACACACACACACACGCACGCACGCACGCACGCACGCACGCACGCACGCACGCACGCACACACACACACACACACACACACGCACACACACACACACACACACACACACACACACGTCTTCCTCTACATTGTACATGAATCAACCCAAGTTAAGATGTTAGCATCAAACTTAGTCATTTTTAATATAAGTACTACTTATGTGGTATTCGTTAACCTTTAGGTTACATGTACTCTTCACAAATGACTTCTAACATGAATGTGCCTTTGTGAGAGCTCTTTTCTTAGGCCCAATACAAATTTATGTAACATAAATCCATGGAGGTATGCTGTGGCGCAAGAAATAATAGCTTATTTTTATATATTATTATAACAAGATGTAAACATTTGTAATGTTATATTTTTTATATAACTTTAATTTTACCAGGAAATATCCCATTGAGATTAAAAACCAAATTTTCAAGGGAATCCTGCCCAAGAGGCAGCCACAAACATAAACATAAAATACAAGAACATATTAAACACAGAATTTTACTAACACGTGCCCAGTTAGCTTCCGGGATTTTGTAGCATATTGCGTGCCCAAGGAACAGAGTAAACAAAAACTCTTTCACCCAACTCCGTATGAGCATCAGGGACCAAAAGCAACAAATAATCTTGCGACTGAAGAGAATAGGATTCAGCATTTTTCAGAGTAATTAAGGCACAAGTATATGAAGGTAGTAGTCCCAATATTGCCTTATAAATAAACCGTACCAGTGACGGGCAAAAGCAGGTCATCCTACTTGAGAGTATAATTCACAGTGGTGAATGTACATCTTAGAAGAAGCGTGATAAACAGTATAAATGATCCAAAGACATTTTACAGCAGAATTTATGTATAAAATGTCATTTCCATAATCTAAAACAGATACAAATGTTGCAAAAACAAGACGCTTCTTTACATTAAAAGAAAAACACAGCTTGTTTCGAAAATAGAATCACAGTTTTAGCCTCAGCTTCTTCACAAGATTTTCTATATGCGACTTGAAAGTGAGTGAGTCATTAATTAACACCTAAGTATTTATTCATCTAGACCACCTCTATTTAATTGCACTTGAGAATGGACATTGTGGGAATCATTTGAGGCAACTTTTTAGTTACAAAACAACAAATGCTTTGTTTAATCAGCATTGTAAACAGGTTTCAAGCGAATTAATGATTGCCGGTGGACAGCTACAAAAGCCCTCTGTAGAGAATTGACAACCTGATGAAGCAACAGTGTTGTCAGCATAGAAATCCAAATTTGAATTGGACACATTTAGACACTAAGTCATTGACAGAAATGACAAATAAGAGGGGGCCTAATACAGAACATTGTGGCACTCCCTTATGGACAGTAACAAATTCAGAGCAAATACCGTCATATTTAATGCACTTTTGCTGAGGTAATTTTAAAACAAGGCTACTGTGTGTGCTATGAAAATCTGACAAATATTTGACCTCAATATGCAAATTTATATTATAAATTATAGTGTAAATTATGTCAATCCAGTTTGTTAGTAATACTATAAAGAACACGGCAGCTTTGCAAATCATTACCCTAACTGACATAATGGCTGTTTTGCCGCCATACGTGTTTGGTTTAAAATGTCAACTTTAATCAATGATCAAATCAAGACACCTGCTTACTGCTGAATTACCTGTGTGTGTCATAACAATGATGATTAGTGCACAATAATTTACTGCATATCAAATTGACTATGAGAATCTTTACATTATATATGTTTGCAGTGAAGTGGTTAAATAAAAAGAAAGAGCCACACGGATGCTTTTAGACTGGAAACTGTCAGTTTGAAGCCACCAATTCACTCCACCTTATGCAAGAAAAACACATTAAGAGCCCACACACTCGCAATCCAAATTATTATTTTTTTTTGCGGCGGCTGAAATGAGACTGGCCATTATCACAGTTTACAGCATACTCTGCCAGTCACGCTGGCGTAAGCAGGTTTCTTCTACATAATTTCTGCCACTTTATCCTTTTGTGTGGTTTTCTTACAAAAAGCAATGTTCAAATCATCCTAGTATAGATCAGCACCAAATTGCACACACTGATACATGCCTAACTTCCAACGTTGGCCCCGAATTTTGTCATTAAAGATTCATTATCATTCACTGAAAATAAAATTCATTATTCTATACAACTGTCGTAACTTATTAACACAATTATGTTACGATTACAGGTCAGATGAATTTGCATTTAATCTTCATATTGCACCTTGATCAGTGAAGTTAAGTCATGCTGTTTTGAAAGTCTGAAGGTAATTGGCGGTTCAGGTTCCCTTGTATTTTCTTAAATGTAAAAAAAATGAAAGGGAAGTAGATTATGTCATTGATGTTTCAGCCTCTGCAGCCCCAGTGGTGACACATTAAAACCCTTTCATAGATGTTGATGCATGCCAATACCCACCATAGAGCACACAATATTAATCATGGACAAGTACTATACGTTGGTGTTTTACATGAGCCACTCAACAAACCATGTACCTCATTAACTTGGATAAGGATGTTGTGTCTATTTAGAAGTGCCAATTGATTATGCTGTGGGGTTGCAGTAAATTTAGCCTGTGCTTTACGCATTCCAATTTCAATTGATGAAACATGAGTTTTGGGAATTGTAAGAGAACACTATTAAATGTACGTAAATGTATTGAGCATGTTATGTTATCTTTTAATGTTAATTTAATAATTAAAAAAATTCCATTTTTCACAACTACTAAAAAGTAATGTGTCTTTATTGGATAAAAATAGGTTGCTGTAACATTCTTAGCATGTAGACCTGATGTTGGTGCCAGAACATTTGCTAAACACACAAACAAACAATGCTTTAAACAGCTAGAATGGCTCCTAAGAAAAGGGAAACTGCTAAAGAAAGTGTAGGGAAGCGCTTGTGTGCAGAACGATGTGCGCTTTGCTTCTCATGATTTGTAACCAGGCGCTGTGTATCATGCAAGGTAAGGTAGGCTACTGCCATCACATCTTGTTGTTACTGAGTGTGTTGTTTTGCTATTTATGAGACTGACAATTGAGAAAGCACTTGCTGGTGATCGCATGAGCGAGGCCATCAAAAAATGATAACAAAATTGGCCAACTTTTAATTAAAACGTGACATCCCACTTTCTGATAAATATACAGTATATATACTGTATATAACAGAAAAAGACCGTTTCCCTGGAGCGATTTGACAAAATCAACCAATGAATTAGAAAAGAAACCGACATAATAATTTTTTTTAAATATACCTGTGTTCTTATAAAAGACTCTTCTTCAGTGGAGAAGCTGTAGTTTTTCCACTTTTTTTTTTTTTAACGTTAACATGTTTTATTTGGTGTTTTATTTCTTCATAATACAGGCCTGAGATTTAGTCAGCCAAGCTAAGGAGCCAGCCGGGCTCCTAACATAGGAAAGTGAGGTAGCCTGACAATTTTCCAAGTAGCCCAGTATGTGGTCTTTTTTTTTTTAAGTCGTATTGTCACAAAATTGAAAATAGAGAGAGAGAGAGAGCGAGAGAGAGAGAGAGAGAGAGAGAGAGAGAGAGAGAGAGAGAGAGAGAGAGAGAGAGAGATCATACTCACACTTCCACTCGAAGTCAGAGTACGGCCAGCCTCTGTTTTTGCCAATACATGTGCTTGGGCTGAATGATTATGGAAAAAAATCTAATTGTTTTTTTTTTCTCCCCACCAAAAATTGCAATTGCGATATCATATGGTGATTTTTTTTCAAGGTCCTTTTCAATGCTTTTTTTTTTTTTTACCCAACAAGTAATCAATTCCAATAAATGATGTCAAATCTATTATACATTACAGGATATTAAGATAAAGGCAAATGAAGCTAATATCATTTTTTTCCCCCGATTCTACTAAATACTTTGGCATGTAGTCTTGTAAGCATTCACCATGACAAGATAATTCTGCAATACAAGTTTGATGTAAATATATTATGCATTAATCTGCAAATCAGTTTGAAATTAAACAAAGTAAAATTCAGATTATAACAATAATGCAATCAAATCTGTGGCTTTACCACTTCAACATGTCCAACATTTTATGTGGCATGAAACATGACATGTAAACGGCATTTAAACACTGAAATTAGCGATAAATAAAACTTGCCAATCTCCAGTCAGTAAAATCACACATGCTAACGTGTGGAGAATGTACCTGCTTAATATGACGGACCATTTTCCAATTTCAAAACTTTACAAGCGGCTCCGTGACACCTTATCGATTAAATGACGAATAGTGATGAGCAATACTGGTTTCGTTTCATCTGTCTTCCCTTTCATTAGTAAAATCAGACGACACAAGATTTGGCCACATGCAGACCTATTTATCCTCAAAATATAGGACAATTTAACAGGGCGCTTCCATTTTCAAACAATTTAAGCTGAGGCCACCGCTCAGGATCATCCTGTGCATAAACATCTATTTGACACACGTCAATCGAAATCTACACTTTTATTTTCCATCTGCAGAGCACAGCAGACTGTTGTGGTTGCTCACACGGCAGGTCGTCGAGCAGACACTCGTATTTATCAGCCGTACTCACACAGCCACTCACACACAGACAACAAAAAACGCGCAACATGACGGCAGCCGCAAATTCACACACGTTGAAGTTTGGCTTTATAACCATGATGAAAAGGATCAAACATGTTAGACACTTGTCTCAAGATCTCATGAGACAGAAAATGAGGCAAACATGACAAGGAAGAGGTCTCGCGAGATTCGTCGCTGAATCACGGTGTTTGAGCGGTGATTAAAAAATGGTGTCGATGCCGTCTTCTTTCAATTCAGTTGCCAAATGAGTGTGTTGTTTTTGTAGCGTGTTAAGAGTCTGTGTAAAATGTATGGAATCTTTTCCACTCGCGATCATTTTCAGGTTGCCATCCGGGCGAATGGTACCGCAAACCGAGTTTGACTTTTAGTCACCTTTGTCAACATCAAAGCTCAGCCCTGTAATAGTGTGTTTTCACTTATTACACTGCATTTATTTTTAAGCATAAACTAATCATAAAAAGTAAAGTATGGAACAGATTCTTTGTATTTCCATTCATTTCACTATGGAACATTCATTGGTTTAAGAACATTTCAAGTTACAAACAGTGTCATGGAACGAATTTTGGTTCCACTTGGGGTTCGGTCATTTTACAGACTCCAATGCTTAACTGATGGATGAATTTGGCTTCCAAACAGTCTGGGTGTGTTAGTCTATTATGTAGAACACGGTCAGATTAAGACACTTACATACAAAAGCTTGATTTTGTTTACTGCATGTAAACATACAGACTCGTGCTGCAGGGCCTAATCCTCTGTTAGAGCTCTGCCGAGATGTGACAGACAATTAGAAGAGGGTATTAGGCTACAGTGGATTGTCTTCTCCTTCCCGTAAACAATCCCTCCATTTCCCTTTGTCTTCTAATATCATTGTATTTTTAGCACTATGCAAGTTAATCCAGGTTGACAGTCATCTGAAGAGGAGCCGGGTGGAGGGAGAATTATGAGGCCTTTCTTTTGTTGTATAACACAGTTTGTGGTGTCCTCAAAAGTGCATGGCAATGGTTTGCAATAGCAATCTAATTTGTTTAGGTTTGCCTATAGATCCTATTAACATCGTGTTCATTCGAGTACTTAGCCTGACATCAATGTACGCTAAGAATTGAATGTAACATAGCTGCAAGTGCTTCTTGATGTACGAAGACCTGTCCTATTGCATTTTTGGACTTGTGCTTTATACATACAGTATTTATAAAATGTTGTAATAGAAAGACACACACATTAGGTAGGTTGTGCATTAGTGCCCTTGTTTCAAGTTGCACGTTCACATTTATAACATTTAGGAATGGGAACATTTGCAGTGTAGGTGGGACCCAAACAAATCCACTATTATAACCATGTTTTCATTTGTCACATTCAAGATAAGTGATGTGACACTAAAACATTTTTCAGGTTGTAGTTGCCCCTCTTCAGGTGTTATTCTTGCCAGCTTTTGTGAATTCACTGAAAATCAACTAATCAAGCATTGCTTTGATTTTGAGGTCCAACAGAAATTAAACTGGCCTGAATTAAATTGATGCTATTTTGTTGCACATCCCTTTGAATAATATTGTCTTTAAAAAGAAAAACAGTGACTGTGTTAACTAGATGACAAGATAAACATTTGTAACCATCCCTGCAGTCAAACAATCTCTGTAAACCTCAATGAGACTTATAAACCGGTCAACAGATATTTTAGCCCACTATCTAGGTAGCAAACTGTTAAAGCTATCTGAGATTGAAGACACTCTGCGCCGAATAGAGCAAAGCACTCCCATAGTCTAGTCTTTTTGACTCATGATATCTTAAACATTCAAATGAAACTGAGAATCGGTACCAAAGTGCTATGCTCATAAAACTTGAGGGACATGATCAGATCACTTGTGGGTACTAGTGGTGCACTAAATACAAAATTACACTATAGCCATGTCAACATGCAGCTGGTCATTGAAATAATTAAGTCATTGCGCCAATGGCTACTACACCATATAGGTGCACTTCTGTAAAAATGAAATAAAAAAAACATGCAAAATTTCACAAAAAAAGCAAAATCCACAAAATAGTGAGGCCACAAAAGGTGATACGCGTTATAGCGAGGGTGCACTCTATTCAAGTTTTACCTTTGCATCTATAATTGTGGTTAGTCCAACAGTTATTTCATGAATGAAGTTTAAACTTCTGACAAGACTTTTTGCAAATGCAGTGGGAACAGGTGACTATTCCAAATGAAAAAAAAAAAAAAATTGTATCAAAATTACTTTCATTCAAAGTAAAGAAAAAACTATTTTAGTCTGTTAAAAAAATAACAACAATCACTTTTTTTTCATACAAACTAAAATATCAACAGTTACAAAGACCAGGACCCACCACTAAAAATTCAAAATGTTTTTAAATATTAATAGTTGTATTCTAAATATACTGTAGCCCAAACTCCAAAAATCACTTAAAAAAGAAAAAAAGATGATAATAAAAACAAATAGCTAACACATTATTTGATTGTGGAAACATGATGTAGCACGTGTGTGTGCGTGTGTATGATGTCATCCATGTCTTTGCAAGTAAAAATACTGGTCTTTACTACTTTTCTATTAGCTGGTGCTATGACGGCATCTTAAGGCATTACAAAAATACACAAATATGTAGATGTCAACGTCAAATTTTTCAGTGAATAGCTAAGGATTAGTTGCATAGGGGAAAACAAATTGAATAAAAATCGAAAATCAAAAATTGAATTGAAATCGTCGACCCACTTATGATACCAATGAACTGTTATTCTAGTGCAGGACAGTTTGAATTACACTCTACAATCCCTAATGACCATTGAGTGTTGGGACGTGCTGTGTCTGGGTTGGTGCAAAGGCAGTTTCTAGTTCTAGACGTGCGCTACAGTATGTGCCATTTATAGTGGAGGAGCAAGGTGGGGAACACCTCAGGAGGGAGGCGTCCAGGAGGCATCCCAACCAGATGCCTGACTAGCATTTTTACATAAAGTAATAATAGAAAGGAACTAATCAACAAAAGTTTTATTTATTGAGCAATTAAGGACAGCGGCAGATGTGAAAATGTTAAATATAAATTTAAAAGATTCTGATTTAAGTGCAATAAGTCAGGTCTTTCATAAATGTAAGAAAATACTTTTAAATTCATGTAACACAGTTGACACAACACATGAACACAGTTAGATAAAAAAAAAAGGCCTTTAAAATTCTATTTTCTTATAAATGTATTGGAAAATTGGATGTTTAATAATCGATTAATGGTTTTAGGAATCAATATCAGGCTCAAAAAGGATTTTTTTCCGATATTGATTATTCGATTTTTTTTTTTTAAACCCAGCCCTTACTTATAAATAACATGAATTAAAAAATCCAAGAAATTGTCTGGCTGCTTTATTATCAATAAAGTATTTGACTATCAGCAATTCAATACAATATTCAATACAGTACATTTTTGGGAAGTTTGGGGAAATCGTTGATGTGTCATTTCTATGATGTGTCTGGTATGGAAGAACGCCTAGTGCATACGTTTCAGTATTCATATATTAGGGAACGGAAAACAACAGGACAGGTAATTTTTTGTAGCGCTACTTGGTGAGGTTTTACGCATAAAGCATCAAAGGTCAAGTCATTATTTATTAATTTGGAATATGTAATTATGACTACAAGGAAGACTGTAAATGAGCTGGAATCAACTTTACTGTCACTATTTAGAATGTTTTCAAAAGCTGTTCTTATAAGTACTTAAATAATGGCGATTTGGTGAGAAATGCAAAGCAAACTTCTGTTTTGGTCTACATCTCCCATTTTTTTTACCTCATCACGGAGTCACCATAAGGTGGTTTGTGGTTTTGACCTGACGTACAGTGTATGTGCCCATTTGAATGCACAAACAAGTCATGCATGCAGACACACGTCTTCCAAATCCCAAACACATTAAAGTGCAAGCCATTAAATCAGCCATTCGTGCATACGCTTGTCTCATCCCATAAGCAGGAAGTGTGTAAGGAGCTGTGTGCCCTTTGAAGGCAGTTTGTTGGAGACACACATCGAGTCTTGTATTTTGTTTGCCTGGCTGCATCCATGTCTTCATTTGAAGATAAAGGAGTCAGTTCACATTTTACAGGAAATGCATCTGACATCTTCCATTGTCACTCACTGTATTCTACAGACCACACGGTAGTTCCCCGAGGATGCATTTTGACATTGCGAGGAGACTTTCCAGTGCTGCCCAATCGCACTACAGTATACGTCTCCAGTGAAATTTCAGAAACAAACCTAAAATTGTCATGTAGGCACCAGAGAACTGTCAGATCTTTTGAAATTAAGTTCCATTCCTGTTTAAAATAACACCCGGAGAAAGCTGCTGGACCCCACCTCCGACAGAGAGCTAATATTGGTCTATATCAATGACGCAGATTTAAACAGGCATTGCAATGACACGCTGGGTGTGGGGGAGAGGACTGTAATGGGGCCTCCCACCAGCAGGCTTGTTGAAAATACATCTACAACACAGCAAGATCAAGCTAACATATCGACCAGGGCACGCAAAAAGGAAAGAACAAAAACGTGAGTATTAGGAAAAGAAAAAAAATATGATAGTGCAAGTGTAAGAAAAGTAGGGACTTTGTCCCACTCCCACCAAGCATCACAAAACTTGACTGTACATTTTTGTGAATCTTAGTCAAATAGCAGACCTGCTAATTAACAAATTAATACTAAACAATATATGCAACAATATGCCGTGAAAAAGTATACAGGCTGTTCGGTCCCTGTACCGGTGTCAGAGTTTTGGTCTGCAATGCCGGCAGTAAGTTGAATCCGTTTCCAGTGAGGGTTGGACTCCGCCAAGTTTGCCCTTTGTCACGAATTCTGTCCGTAACTTTTATGGACCAAATTTCTAGGTGCAGCTGAGGCGTTGAGGGGGTCCGGTTTGTTGGCTTCTTCAAGCCGCCATCTCTAATTCTCACTGGAGCGGTTCACAGCTGAGTGTGAAGCGGTTGGGATGAGGATCAGCACCTCCAAATCCGAGACCACGGTCGTCAGTTGGGAAAGGGTGGCGTTCTCTCTCCGGGTTTGGGATGAGATTCTGCCCCAAGTGGAGGAGTTCAAGTATCTTGGGGTCTTGTTCACAAGTGAGGGCAGGAGGGAGCGGGAGATCGACAGGCGGATCGATGCAGCGTCTGCAGTGATGCGGACTTTGTATCGGTCCGTTGTGGTGAAGAAGGAGCGGAGTCGAAAGGCAAAGCTCTCGATTTACCGGTTAATCTACGTTCCTACCTCACCTATGGTCACAAGCTGTGACCGAAAGAACAAGATCCCGGATACAAGCGGCTGAAATGAGTGTCCTCCGCAGGGTGTCCGGGATCTCCCTAAGAGATACGGTGAGAAGCTCGGCCATCCGGGAGGGACTCAGTGTCGAGCCGCTGCTCCGCCGCATTGAGAGGAACCCGTTGAGGTGGCTCGGGCATCTGGGTTGGATGCCTCCTGGACGCCTCCCTGGAGAGGTATTTAAGAAATTTCTTGATTGAACAAATCCCCCCCAAAAAGTAACTGCTCAAGAAAAGAAGCATTTTGCTTTCTTCCCATTCAACTTTATTGTTGGATGTTAACGATTGTCACCAAACAATGGGCAACATTGATTCTAGATCAAATCTTCATGTACCATTGGATGACTTTATAAAAAAAAGTGTAGGCCATAATTATTTGATCTTTTGGTGTCATTTCTTGACAACGCTAATGCCAAAATTATTGTACCAGAATGACTCAAAATGCATACTAACTAATGGCTGTTGACATATCAAAACTCTTATTTTGTTACTCTATTTTATACACTTTTGTATTCTCTAGGCTACCATCTGTTAAAAATAAGTAACTTTCCATTCAACTAACATCATAAAATTTTCACATGTAGCTATCCAAACTGCCAAAGTGAGCAATAACAGCTTTTGGCCTACGGCTAAACCCTTCACACAGGGGTTTCATGCAATGGCCTGCAAATGATTTCAGTGAGAGTCGGTAAAAACTAAGACTAAGCCACTGAAGAAAATCAGATTTTATTGCATGTATTGAATACATCCAACTTGTCACTGTCTTCAACATATTACTCTTTTGTGATCTAAAAGGAGCCTAGTTTGTTAAAACATGCAATCAACATAGGGAACATGACAGGTCGAGTTAAACTCAAACAGCAACTTGAGTAGCAGTGACTCAATGCTTCATTAAAAAACAATAAATGACTGTGACGACTCTGGGTAGTCGTCACAATCATTAATTTTATTTGTGCCCCCAAAATTATCTCCTATATTATATGCTATGCTGGATGCTTTAAAGCTACAAAAGCTTCTCCTCTTCAGGGGAGATTTTCCCACAATATTTTGTTTGTCTGGAAATTGATTTCTGAGAAGTTCATTGATGTTGGACGAAATGACCTGATTTTCAATATCTGGTGTAGTTCATCCCAAAAGTGTGAATGAAAAAAATTCTGGTTGCTGAGTGTCACTGACACTGACCGGATGCAGAATTAGAATCAGAATCACATCTTTATTGGCCAAATGTGTGCAAATGCATCAGGAATTTGCCTCCAGCAATTTGAGCTTCACTAGTATTGCAGTAACAAGCAAAAATGGCAAACAAAGACATGACACATGAGAATAGAGAATCTTTGCATTATGTGAGGGTACTGTTTTGTGCTGTAGTACCAACCACACAGCTGTGCAATCAGCAAGCAGTGCAGAGAGTCTTTGAGTAAAGATAATGTGACCAGTAGTGCAGCAATTACACAACAATGACAGTTGTGCAAGTGATGCAGATAATGGTCGTACCTCTTAAAGTGGCAAGCTGCCCAATAATTGTTATATAGAAAACTTTGCATGTGCAATGATGCATAAAGTATATTGCTGGTGTCGGGCCAAAATCTTGTACCTCCAAAATCCTCACTTTTCAGGAAACCTCAAAAAACGACATGTTTTAATCAACCATTAACATTGCATCATCAAAGAGAATAAGCCATTTTCAACACTTTAGATTGGTCAATAATATGTAAAAATAACACCCACATGGGTGGATTGACCAAAAGTTTAGATTTTTGGAAAAATATGAAATTTGCCAAATTTTAACTTACGAGGTTTGGGCCCAACGCCAGCGATATGCTGAGACAGTCGTCCAGCTACAGGAAAGCGATGACAGCTATCGAGCAAGTCAGCAACTGATGGTATTCATTGACATGATCTCACGAGTCATCGACATATGGTGTAGCTATAGTTTACAGCTTTCTCAGCCTTGTGTTTACATAATAATAATGATTATGTCCGCCTCAGCTTCCTCTAACATTACTTGTGTAAAGAAGACGTATGCTGAAGTTTTAGGTCAGCAATCCTTGGAGCGGTAGGCTACACGTGACATTTGCCGGTGTCTGGACTCCATTCGTGTCCCATTTGATCCCAAATCACAGACTTCCTTACGTCTTCTGTACTTTTGGCTTTTATTGGTGGTTACTCTGTTATAGTTAAAGGTTAAAGTACCACTAATTGTCAGTTTTATTTAAATCATTTATTGAGAATTAGAGGCGAAGAATCTTGGGTTATTTTGAGACAAGTTAGCTAGTTCCCAGATCATGCTAGCTACTAGCACTAGCATATTTACTACAACAACATTGTTGACCCATCACTTATTTTTATACACGTTGACTACAATTTAAGCTTTTGGGCTGCTGGGAAAGGAAAATAGAGACCTTTAGGAGGGTATTTGGAGAAATCTAAAAATCTAAACTTTTGACTACTCATCTATTCAATTTATCCTTGCAATTCTCTTTGGGCACTCCTTTGTTAGTTCACATTTGATATTGATCCGTACACCCGTGAACACATTACGTCATGTTAATACCTTCTATTTAAAAAAAGAAGCCAGAAAGCTAAAGCTTATTATGTTTGTATATGTATGTATATATGTTTATTATGTTTGTTTGGAGATATCTGCCTTTGCAGTGGGAAGATTATTTAAGTTGTGTGAATCTGCCACCCACAATTGCAATCTGTTGGTCTCCAAATCGACCTCCCTCACAGAATTATCCTTTTCGCCTTTTTGGATTGCAGATTTTCAAAGGCTCACTGGAAATCCCACTTCACAATCTATTTATGTATGTCACATATCCTTTTAGTGGATATGACTGGAAGAAGCTGAGGATGTTTGTGGAGTGCAGAACAGGATGACTGCGAAGTTATATAAAATCATTAAAACAACACTGGAGATTCCATTTAAAAGAAAGTCACTCTTAGTAATTAATTAATATGATCAGATTGAAAAATAAAACAGCTTTCAGTTGAACAGAGACAGTCTTCAAGTTTTGGTGTCTCTTGCCTCCAACCCAGGTGTTTCAAATCATCAGCTCATAATTACTTTCTGCAGGAGCCTCTCAGCTGTGTTTGAGGAGGGAGACATCAAAAACATGCAGGACTGCGCTCTCTCGGACCGAACTTGCCTACCCCTGCCTTAACTTCAGCTACCGAGTCTGAGGCTTTTAATTGCACAACAACAAAAGCCCAATATATAATCTCGATTCAAGAATGTTAGATTGATGGAAGATATTAAGAAATGTCATAAAATGTGCACAAGCTGAGTGTGAGGCAATGGCAGCACAATTGCAAAAAGGTTGATAGAAAAACAAGCGTGGGCGAGAATGTCAGAAAGACGCCTAAGGCAATTCATTTCAGGCTTCTCAAATTTGCTTCACATCAGGAAGATGTAATGTAAAAAAGCAGAAAAAAAAGAAATATATATATATAATCAATTTTGGAATGACAGCTTTTCTTTATTCTATTTTGTAAGTGTAAGATGTAGACAAAGTAATACCATTAAGACAGATTTGATGAATTGCAGACTGTCAGATGGTGATCGAAGAACCTTCTGTCATTGCAACTGAAAACAAGAGAATAATATATTACTAGTGTCTGCCCTTACTATTCAGCCAGTGGGAGAAAAAAAAAACTTCAATTTGTGCCTTTCATTCTGACGGATGAGTGGGTGGGTTTACACCCTTGGGTGATTACTGGTCAAAAATGACACAAATAGACAAAACTTAAATTCACACCCTATGAAATCAGTTTTCCATGGACCTCTGATAACCGTTTTTTTTCAGACCGCTATATAATATATTTAATACTATACTTTTGACTTTATAAGTGCCACATCCTGTAACTGATTCATTTTCAGTTTTGAGGCTTAGCCTTCTGTGTTGCTGTACTATTATTGACCTGCTTAGTTGTTGTTTGTAGCTGGTTAACGCGGTTTCAACCAGTGTTCTGTGAAAAGTGAAGTATACACCAAAGCAGTTCTTCTGGTGTGTGGCGATGTAGCATTAGCTTCTTGTGCTCCCTCTATTGGTCTTGTTACTCCTTGTCTGCCTTTAATGATGATGATGCTTATTAGAACTGTATCATATTTGTCGCTCTGGAGGCAAGGTTTATTTACTTAGAGGAGAGGATTGGCACCGTGGGAGGATGTTTAGCCACACAAGCTAGCAAGCGCAGCTCGTAGCTTGTATCTCGGTTTGGTGCATTAGTGCCAAGTATTGCTCCCCAGTTTTCGAGCAGCAGCTCGGAGCTGATTGGTTTGCATGACCTGTCACGAGTAGCATGCCACTTGTGTTTGTTGAACTTGGCGGGAGACTGCACTGTGTTATGTGTGAGAGAGTTCAGATTCTGGGTCAATCTGAAACGCTACAAAAACAAAAAACAAAGCTTTGACGATCACATGATCGCGTTGTCTGGAATCGTGATTTTAATTTAATATTTTTTTTAAAAGCAAAATCATTCAGCCCTTATACTGTATAGATATTAGATAGACTGTACTGGTAAGGATAGGTGGAACTGTGGTATCTGCCGGCTCGCTGTTCTTTCTTTCTTTAAAATAAATACAATTATATATATATATATATAATATTGTATATATTTGTATATTTATTTATTAGGGATAGGCGAGTACCGATACCAGGTATCAGTATTGGGCCAAAACCAGGCCATTTTCATGGTATCGGCCCCCGCTTTTGTGGCCAATTCTTCGATCAGGAACTGTCAGAAATACTGAGGGGAAACGAAGGTTTTGTTCAGTCTCGTTCGTTTCCTGTGTCCTTATAAAGGTAACACTTATTCATTTCATTACTTCCGGAAGCGCCATTTCAGTGTGCATTACTGAGAACAAGTAAACACTCTTGTTGTGAGTAATATAACCTATATCTGTGGTTCATATATAGAACTTTGCCGTGTTTAATTGCCTCGTTTACGTTTGCCGCACTCTTAATTGCCGCATTAACGTTGTAGAACTGTGGTGTTAAAAATAGAACGGTGCCATTACGGCCCTTGCAGACACTAATTATAGCTCTTATACATACTACATTATAATTGTAATGTGGCTTTTTCATTTCCATTTGGGTTTTATGTATACGAATTCCTATACAGAGCAGCCTTTCAAATTAAAAGCATGTATTTCAAAACAAGATATAATTACACATCACACACTAAACAGCTTGAAGAATTCTTAACATGGTAGATAATAATAAATTACTTGAAGCCCCATGAAATCTTTCCACTTCACTGTATTCCTTAAAAATAAGTTGTACAACCACATATTTTGATTGGGACCTTTTTTTTTTGTCCACTGGAATATTTGTTTGATCTTATTTATGCATTTTTTGAAATTAATTTTATTGTGTGCTCTATGCAAAATGCCTTTTATAAAATTGAAAAGTTATACATTAATTGCCATTAATTTCATTCAATTTTAAGGAAATTGAAAAGTTGGGATATATATCTAATTTAAAACAAATTATCTGTCATTTTTTTGGTGAAATTTTTACGTATCATAAGTACAAATGGTATCGGCACTTGGTATTTGTATCGGTGAGCTCCATAAATATATATATATATATATATATTTATATATATATATATATATATATATATATATATACTGTTTTTATGAAGTTTGTACATTCTTGATTGGGGCGGCTGTTGCATCTGCGAACACTGTACGGCAGCTCAGTTGGTTTTGTTGCAATGCTCAATGTGTAGCCTTCGCCACCTATTACCCTTTTTATTTAATGTATAATTTAGCATACTGTGTTTCATCGAGCCTCCATAGACTCTCTCCACTCAAATAGTGCTATGTGCCTGAGGTGGTTCTGCCCTGCAGTGTACAGAACAAAGAGGCAGATAAATAGCTGGGACATTTGCTCGTCTTTTCAAAGCCGAATAAACTGAAGTCTTCTCTTATGTCACCTTCACCGTTCAACCTCTGATGTTTTTTTGCAATGTTAGAGGTTATTACTAGTTAGACTGTACGTAATTTGGGTAAAATATGGGCGGCTGAACATTGGGTTGAGGTATTAGGATTATAACTAAAATGGAGAATATTTGTGAGTGATGGAGAAAAAAGAAAGAATGAAGCAAAAAAGGAGTGTTTGAAACTCTCTCTCTCAAATATATTTCTTGTTGATGTTTCTTCTTGATCCTCAGACTCCGACATAATCAAGTGTTTACACCCCCCCCCCCCCCCATTTTTTTCCCCATTTCCCATAGGAGCCCCAGAGTAGATTACAGAACAAAAAGAAACCCCCTCAACATTCCACCTTTCTCCTTCTCTTTCTCGCACCCACACACAGAAACACACAAATAAACAGCATTTCGTGCTTCAGTCCATATGAATCAGAATCACCATCCATGGGGACAATGTTAAAGAGGTGTTTGTGTGTGTGTGCATACGCGTGTAGTGGTGGAGCAGGTGCGATTGTTTTCTCGCCCAAGGCATATACAACAGTTGACTAACTGAATTCTCCTGTTTTCACAGCAAATTCCTGCACACACACAATCCTACAATAGCTAGTCCACACAAATTCCCCGTGAGCACATTCAAGATTCAAACCACAAGAGATTACTGTCCAAACAAACATTTCACACCAAATACCACCATAATGGCAAACATTTAAATACAGTTGTGTAGTAAGCCCAAATGTTCATCAAGAACAAGTAAAAGGTAAATATAACATTTTGTGTGAACATACACTTTGTGCTCACACACTGTATAGGAAAATATTCTTGAAACTGCTGTTTATCAAAATTGCTATTAGGGCCTTTAAATTTATTTTTGAATGATAAAGAATACTTTGAATTTATTCTACCACCTGTTGCTATGGCTGTCATGTTTATTTTCAGTCTTGTTTACTCCCTGTCATGTTTTCCCCTTGTCTTGTCATTTCCTGTTTTATTGTGAAAAGTCTGACTCCTCTCGTTTCTGGTCACTTGCCCTTCCTCGTGTGGTGTCTGTGTCAACCCTGATTGTGTCCACCTTTCCCCATTACCCTCATGTGTCATCCAATCAGTGCCCTCAGCCAGGTGTGTCTTGTCATGTCATTAGTGTTGGTGTATTTAGTCGGTTGTCTCCCCCCTGTCTGTGTCGGTTCATTTTTGCTGTTGCCACTGTCGTAAGTCTTTCGCCACGTCACGCTGACCTCTTTGCCGTATCAGGATCCATGTCATGTTGTTAGTCTCACTTTAGTTGTTTTGTCATGTTTAGCTTCATGTTTTGTTAGTTCAGTTTATTTTGTATTTTGAAGTTAGTTTTTTTTGATTAGAAATTAAAACCTCTTTTTGGACTGCACCCCTGCCTCCTTGCTCTGCCTTCCTGCATCTGGGTCCTAAAGCCCCCATCTTACTGACAATGGCATGCACTTGATGGTAATTTCAAAGCATATTTTCAGTAAACTGCCAGGTCTGTACAAACACATACAAAAATGAGGAGTATATTGGTCAGTTGATTATGATTGTTCACAAAATGGAGAAGTCTTTTCTCCTAAAGAGATTCTCATGTGTTCAAGACTGAAGTGTCCATTTCTATCATCCAGTCAGTCAAAGCATGATTGTGCTAACTGGCTTGCCAACCTGCCTCTCTTTTTCAGTTTACTATTCTGACATCCACTAATCAACAGATTATATGCTCTAATATTATATGCGTAAGAAAATGCCCTGTTATGGCTCGGGATAAGATTTAAAAGGGTACTGTAGTTCTTTGGATTAAAGGCAATTTAATGAAGAGCCCAAGAAGGAAGCTGATGATTTGTACCAGCTTCACTATAGGTAATGAATGAATAATCCAGAGTAAATGTGGGGATGAGAGAAATGGGAGAACTTTCCTCACTATACTTATGGCTAAATTGAATGTTCACTTTAACATATTGCGTATGGCAATCCGATTGTATCCTGAGTAACATTGCGTATAAAACTTGGGACAACAGCAAACTCCTCAGGGAGAGCCCAGCAGCAATTGCCACAGTATGATGAAATAACCCAGACGCAAGAAATTACAGTGTACAGGAGATTTTTTTTTAAATATATATTTGTGATCTGGCATGACAGATGTCTTTCTCCGTAAATATTGACTGTTTTGCCCACCTCTGGAATCAAACACTGTTTATCAATGAGGATTCTTTGCATAGAGGTAGGAAATTTCTCCACCAAGTCTATGCAATTTTACATAATTTAAATGTGTGCAAATACCAACGATATGCATTCTGCTGGGCAGCGCAGTTGGTAAGGAATTTCACCATCTGCGTGTGTTTTGTGAATGAGGCGCTATGTGTTTGCTGCTTTTTTTTAACCTGCCTGTTGTGAATATAATTTATAAACCATGTATGAGTAGTTCCAGAAAAAAACAGATTTTGATGTAAGATATTATTATTAGCAGCATTGAAAGCTTTAGGTAAAAAAAAAAAACTCCTAAAGCAAATTAACTATTGTTAAATGCAGTACAGTATAAACTTTGTCAATCAATTGAAATGTAACTATTTCAGTGTATTTTTTTTATATTCCATTATAAAGCATTGTTGAGTGTCTAGAAAAGCGCTACATAAATCCGCTGCATTATTATGCGGCAATTTTTTTTTTTAAATTACACGCTCCAAATTTGTTATGGTTGTGCTCTCATTGCGTTGTTTTATTTTTATTTTTTTCAATCTCTAATTGAGTTGAGGGGCGTGTCATCCTGCACCGCACCTGTTTCTCATTCACAAATCAACACTTTCTAAGGACTGGAAAATCCTTGCCCAAGAGCTTTATTCTGACTTTGTGTTCCAAATTCTTATCTCTAGCTTAATTTCTTGTTTCCAGTTTCTCACGTGAGTCTTTTGACACATAGTTTTATGTTATAGTTTCCTTGGCTTATTGCGTGAGTACTTGTTAACCCCGCGTTGAGCCTTTTTTGCTCCGAAGTTTTGTGTTTCCTCAGCTTTACGCTTGAGTGATTGGTATCCACGTGTTGTTTTTCCCACGTCACTTTTGGTTTATCCGCTTTGTATAGCTCGTTTTGTATTTTGTTCTTTCTTTTTCGTGTTGTGCGATTCTACAGCACTCTGGTGTATTTTTGTTACTTTATTTTCCTTGCATACTTTGCCAGCGACTTTTTGTGAACAGTTTTTCTCCTGGCTTCGTCCAGCGCTTTGTGTTGTAGAATTCCGTTGTGTACAATTAAATATGTAAATCCACACCCTTTGTGTCTCTGTGTTTGTGGGATCCACTATCCGGTTATTCCGGAAATCATTACAAAATTTGTGCATAGGAACTACTTTTGCAGTTTTAAGATCATTTGGTATTATTCCATTTTCAAGTGATTTCATTATATTGTTAATGGCTTAATCATAGAGCAACTAAATTTAATAATTAAACTAGCTCTGACTTCATCATGGCCACCAGGTGAATTTCTCAAGCCTTTAATACGTCTATAATTTCCTTCTCAGTAGGAGGATTAAAGCTCTGGATTGTGGGGCACATTTTCTTTTTGCTCTGTGGAAACGATAACAAATTATTTAACTTTAACTAAACATAAGAAGACATAATTCAAACTCGACCTATGCCCATTGTACTAAAGCCTGCACAACAGAGGAGGCTGAACAGAATGTGTAATGTATCAATTAAAAAAAAAAAAAAATGGGTTGTTTCTTTACAATTCACATGGGTGTGCTCAATAGAAGGATTATGGTGACAACACATGACAATAAACATAGAAACTTTAAAAGCTAATTACAAAAAAGTATAGGATAGTTTATCATTCAACCTCCACTGAAGTGTGTGGTAAAATGTTGTTCTTTTGCAGGTTACATGAAGATATTGCTTGCTT
Organism: Vanacampus margaritifer; assembly: GCF_051991255.1. Taxonomy (NCBI): domain Eukaryota; kingdom Metazoa; phylum Chordata; class Actinopteri; order Syngnathiformes; family Syngnathidae; genus Vanacampus; species Vanacampus margaritifer. The sequence goes on from NC_135437.1 coordinate 6,804,283, forward strand.
ACATCATTCATGTCTGTGTGTGAAGTCAAAAGCAGTGTGTGTTTAAACATGAGTTGTGTCAACGCAGACATTCTTAAGCCTTTTTAATTAAGGCTTTTGCTTTCAGTTAATTCACCTGTTACATGTATGTTTACATTGTTTAACAAAACTGCCATGTGTTTAAACTTAAGAAATAACATACAGTATCCAATCTGATAAAATAGATAATTGTATGCTCTTTTAGTCTAATTTTATTATCTATTATTATTCTTTACTGTCCCACAGGTAATTTAAGGAAAAGTCAGCATCTCTTTTAGTATGTACAGTAAGTAAGTGCATAATTTACATCAGTGTCAATGCGCATACAATTCAAAGTGACTGCTCCCATAAAATCCATTACTCAATAAAGGTCGCCTGTGATAAAGACAACAATAGAAAATTAGATTCTGTCACAAATCAGTCAACATTAGCCATTAGCGACTGCATTTTAATACAACTGTGGAGAGTTCACACGAAAAGATAGGAAGCACACATTTTGACAACAGCAGTCACGACCCTGCTACTGAAGGCAATTTCATTTTTATGGGAAAATTAAAAAATAGCTCTTAATTTAACAAGTACACCTACCAGCTTATCCTAAATAATTGGGTCCATTTAGGCCAGTGGTTCTCCAACTACGGCATGTCCACGTAAAAAGAGCACATTCTGATGGAACAGTTGAGTTCTAATATGTCCCAAAGTTGAGGAGTGATGACATTGTGCCAAAGGGGCCATGCCAGGAATAACTGCTTTCATTAATAAAGATTATTTTTGAAAATATGAACCTGAGAGCCGGGCTTTAGTTACTTTTTCAGCTTTGTGAATAAAATATGATGCAATGGGACACATCACATAACACATGAAATCATTTTAAAGATAAAAAACAAAACATTACTGCAGATAAAGTAGACCATAAGTGACTTAAACCTTCAATGAACTCCATGCACACAGTACTTCGGCGCCCGGTGTAAGGTGGCACGTTAACTTCTCGTCAGCGTGTGATAAATGCATCGTGACATCATGAGAAACGTGTTAAAACACAGAACAGACTTGACGCTGAACGTAGTGGCGCACTGTACTGTTGGCTGAAGGAGCTATCGCCTAGTTTTTGAAAAGCACAAGCACCAAGCGAATGAATATACTTATTATTACACAACCCCAGCTAATTACAAATTTAATGACAGGGCTCATTTTTTCAATTAGATGGCATCTTGGTAACAGTGAAAACTGTGCCGTCTGACCTTTCCACTGGAAATGCTAAATGCATTGCTGTGCATTGGGTTCATCACTGTCTTAGAATTCATCATGTTCTAGTCTCATTTTCATGACACTCTCACTCAGAAAAGAAAAAACAAAACAAAAATCCCTAACATGTTTTGTATGGTAACTATTATGCTGTACTATATTTGGAGTTGTCCTATCTTATTGTCAAGTGTAATTAGCAGCTTAGTAATGAAGTGAAAATTGTGTCATCAGCATGAATAAGTAGTTTGACATGAGAAAATACAATATATTTAATTAAATAATGACTTTTGATGGCTGAATTTACCAGATTTACTGGAGCCTATTGTTTCTATGCTGTTAGGCTTTTTCAATCAATGAAGACGAGAATCTGAAAGTAAGCTCGGTTCTTATTGTTATTATAAAATGCTGACATGTCCATCAACCATGTAGCCCTCTTACAATGGATTTTTAATAGAATGCACTTTGAACATGAAACAAGATAATTGAATAGGTAATGAGATTTGTCCTGCCGGTCAACCGTGATTGATGTTCTCATCTCTTTATGTGCTTTTATGAAACAAAGTCACAGTTCGTTGCTCAGCCTCCATTATTTTGTCTTGAAAATGGATTTCATAGAGTGAGCGGTGCACAAAAAGTAATGGAATATGGTTATTGATTTAGGGCCCAAAACACTGATTCTATTTTACTGTTAATATGATTTGACATTGCTTTCTCAAACAAACAAATTGCATTCTCAGATTGGACCCTGGATTTGTTTTGTTTTGCATATTTAGCAGTTGTATTTGAATTACTTTCAAACAACCTATTATGGAGTGCTAAGTCAAGCCAATTATTTTTATACAGTGCAAATTCACAAGTCTAAAAGCTGCTTTCTCACGCATTAAATCAAACTATCGGAAGTCCTCATGAGCAAGAAGACAAGGAAAAACCCTTTCTGACCTGCTGGGCTGAGATTTGAGAGAGGAGGGGTGAGAAAACAATTTGTAGCAATCATTTTTATCATTGACAGGATAAGTTAATAAGCAGTACCAATGTTGATACAGTAGATGTTTACATTAATAATTTAAGGTATTACTCCCACTCAAAATAATCATTGCAGATCTAAGGACTTTTTGGAATTAACAAAAACAGTGCATGTACTGGTAGTTGTACCAGCGTGTTATTTTTTTTATAGGCTATTTTTTTCTGTTTATTTCCAAGTCTTGGCATGACTTGTATGTACCTTTATTTAACATGTGAATTGACTTGTGGTCATTGTGCTCAAAGAAGTGGAATATAAACAGAAGCAGAATAGTCTTGTGACAGACTATAGCAATAAAAAAAAAAATTGCTTACAGCACAGATATATATATATATATATATATATATATATATATATATATATACCTTGTGTTATTTTTTTCTGTAAGTGAAGGGGACAGAGTAATACTTGTGAATTGCTGCAGCAGCTGACATTGCAGACATTATGCTCTCTGATTAGTTGGCAAAATTCTAACTGTGCTAATTATTTTGTCCCTGTGGAATGATTTTTATGTGAATCCATTAAACATTACAATAGACAATATTTCTAGATTATGTTAATTGCTTTTTTTTTCATTCCCCATGATTTCAAGTGCGTCTTGGAAATACTGTTGGTTAAAATGAGCACGTGACATGTCTGTTTTTTTATGCTTGATATTTACTCTGTTTGTTGTTTGCATGTAATAGCTTTTGAAAGGCAAAGGCATAACGAAACAGGCAGATTTGAATTTGACGTTATGACGTAGTTAACCTTGGACTATTAAGATTTGGGCAATTTTATGTTAACCAATGGCTCTAAATAATTACTGGATTATTAAGATAGTTAATCAAGTAATTAATCAAGTAATTGATTCATGTTGACACCTCTACTGAGTTTACAGCGGTTGGTTGTAGCCTACCTTGAACCAAGCTAACAATATAGCATTAGCCGCTCGTACAAACTCACAAACACAAACTTTTTATTCAGTGACACCGCAACAGGAAATATTTACATTCACACTCTTTAACAATGTTTAGTGGTTGGTTGAAGCTGCCCTATGTAGCATTTTGCCCACAAATATCTTGACAATAGCCTTTATATTTGACCGATTAGGACAAAAAAAACCCCTTCTAATTAGCAGATTAGCAACGTAGCTATTCACAATTGGTACTCATGCAAGTCTCTGGCCAATAGTTTTCAGATCGAATTTCGGTTTAAAGTTCCCACCCTCTGTCTGCTGATGTGACGTCATATACGCATTGTATACATGTACAAGTGGCAGTGTCACGGTGCGGAGTGGAGGACCCAAATGCAGGGAGGCAGGAGAACCACGGCAGGGAAGCATGTACTACTAAACACAATTTATTTAACAAACACACTAACAGGGGTACTGGGTGAACAAAACCAACAAAGATCTGAAAAGACCAAAAATCAAAGTAACAACAAAACACCAGTGGTGACAGCGACAACGATCCAACAAGGACTTAACCAAACCAGGGAACTAAATACAAGCCAACTGACGAGACAACGAGAGACACCTGGACAAGACACAAGTGACTGGGGGAGATGATTGGATGACACAAGGGAACAGGATGACGAGTACAGGTGCAAACAAGTCAGACAGGACACCAATCATAACAGGCAGAAGTGACCCGAAATTAAATTTTCTGCATTGGACAGCTTTAAATCTTTTCGTTTAATATGAAATCTGAACATTACTGACTGCATGTCTTTGAATTTACTGTAAATTAGTAGCAACCAATGGCAATCATAGTCTCTTCAACGATCTGTATGAGAGGCATTTATTGGGTGCGCAAATGTCTTCTAGCTGTCCATCATATCACCTCCTAAGGGTTGCATAGCATTTTACTCAAAAGATGTTGGCTTCTGACAGAAAATGTAGGTTGTGAACTTTCTGACAAGCTGCTTCCCGAATTGATATGAAAGTGAGACAAATGATGAGTGAAGTGAGAGAGAGGATAAATGCTTTTTGGAACACAAATCGAAATGTCATGACGGCTGCATGCGCCAGTGTCCTCAAATCCTCAAATCATAATTTACATAATCCTCCTGACCTGATACCAGAGTCTCAAACTGTTTTAATATTTGATATGCAACAACTCTGTGTCCTTAAGCATAGTCCTTATATTGGGCTGTTCAAGCTTAAAAACACAATTAAAAAGGAGGTTACTGCTTATGATCAAAAACTGTTTTTAATTCTATGCTTATTGCTGTATTATTAATCTAATATTACTGCGAGTGAGATGAGTTGGTGGCTGATATCAAGAAAACTTGAGGTCAAACACAATGGGTTCGAGGATGCTGATTGACCTCAAATTCCTTTGTGTTTGGAAGCATTTCCCCCCGTAGGAGATACTGGAATGGAATGGAAACGGTGGGGGAGGTTGTGTGGTAGGTTGGGGTTTGGGGGATGGGTCAACATCTTGTACAATAAACCGACATCTCACATGACAGTAGATGCTTCTCCAAAGTATTGTGCGATTTAAAGGTGAATTCATCCTCATACTTGCGTCCTCAGGGCTGTTCCACTCTAAAGGTTCGACACGGGTCAAACTAATCTTGCACAGCAAGGAGAAATTGGACATGCTTCCCAAAGAAGAACCTGGGTGTTATTAGTTATGACAAAAGTAATGAAAGTATGAATATATCATCAGTGTCAAAAATGCATACAACTTTCATTGGCTTTGTTCAGTGATAAATGTGTCAGGATATATTCATTTAGAAAGTGAATATTTAGAGCCTTATGCTTTAGTTGTAAAGCTTTACGTTGTTCACCAGAGCATTTGTAAGCCGTGGCTCATTTGTCACATATCTCTGCCCTCTCGGATCATTCTCGAAAGCAGTGTCATTTGAAAAAATGGTTATCTTTGTACATTTGTAGCGTTGCCAGTCGCGCATGAACAGAAGATAAAGTCGCTTCTGATCCTCAGAAACCGACAACCATTTACACTCACATTCACACCTGCTGCCAGCATTCGAGTCAGGCGAGAGTGTATAATGACACCATATAATGACCTATGAATAGCCTCAACTAAAAACGTCTCATTCTCAATTTTTATATCTCCGTTTATAGTCTAAGATAAGACATGCTGAGTTCATCAGATCCAACACCTGACAGTTCATAAATCAGTGAAGGAGAGAGAAAAGATGATGAAAAGGCAGGTCAATGTCTTCTTCCCAGACTGTTTTTAAACCTGTCAACAGCTATAAATTCCAAGAAATGGTCAGCATTTGTAGCATTTCAGTTTCAGAATGTCACAGCTTTCTGTTGACATGCAAATTCTGAGCGTTTTGCACAATGAGGTCTTTGTAAGAACTTGCATTTCCACCACACAGGAGAAATCTGAAAATCAACACTTACCGTACTCTTTTCATAATACTGCGTCTTTCTGTCGGTGCAGCAATATGGATTATCCAACGTAATCCTAATCGTTTTGCAGAAATAAGAATAGTGACCCAGAATCTCTCACTTTATATGCATTTTTTAATACAGGTTGTTTAATTGATATATTTCTGTCATTGTCAGACAATAATTCCATTTTGGCAATCACAAACACATACACAGTCCTACAGTAGTTTATATAGCGCGCACTTCTAAATGAGTAACACGCTTTTCAACACAGCCATTCTTTGTCTCAGTCATTTATTAACGTACCACTTATGTTCTAAAATCTGACTGTAGATTTAATTTACAGAAGCAGGTACAAACTGTCATCAATATTTGTCTACCTTTATTTACTCTCACTGTCATTTGAAGACAATTTACCTCATCAAATGACTTTCATCATTAAAAAGAAAAATCAATGAATACTGTAATGCTGCATGTCAGACAAGAAAATCCATCAAGGATGAAATGACGTCATAGAATAATACAATTCAAGCCTACAAATCCTATCAGACAAACAATCTAGGTTAGTGACAACTGCATGTTGCCTTTCAAATAAAAACATAAAAAACAGAAGCAGAATCTTAAGAAGTTATGAGTGGACTTAGATGTTTTTGTCTTTTCCATCCAACATCATCACATCTTACACCCCTTTTGTCTTGAGCTTGGCTAAATTTTGCTATCCTCCCTGTTAGATTTGTATATGATATTCTCGCTGTCCATTTTGCAAATTGGGAATAATTAAGAACCATTACAGAGAGACAAGCAGTGGCTCAAAGATGAGTCATAAGAAGGACATGTCCATTTCCACTTATAACAGTGATGCATTCAAACTGTTATTCCAATAAATTCAAAAAGACAAGCTATTTTGCCCTCAAGTCTCAGGGAGAAACCAACACACTCGAATGCACCTATACAGCAGTTACCAGTCCATGTCTGATTAAATGAGCGTTCTCTACACCACCTGTCTCCACTAATTCTACTACAAATACCACCTGTCTTAATTATTCCAGCCCTAAAATATAAAACACGCTTGGTGTGTTTGTACTGTACGTGTTTGCAGACAAGCTGAATGCAATTTTCCGCTAGTAAGTAAAGACCTCTGACACACGCAAGTTGCTGAGTCTCATTTGAAATGCTCCCTTATTAAACAATCAACACTTGGGCCTCAAATTCTACATTATTAACCACACTTGCGCATCTCATATGCTGAATACAGCAGTAGTTTCAACACTATTCTAGCCATGTATTTCAATACACATATTACGGAATCGATTTATTTACTTGTACAAATTGACTACTGTTCTGTGTTTTATTTTTGTTATATGCATTATACGCTAATCCATGTTCCACACACTACCACATTTCAAAGGGAATGAAAAGATGGAAAGTCTAATTGTGTCGCGGAAATGCGCTGTAGCACAGCACTGAACTGATCAAATGCAGACGGACATCCTTGGCTCATGCGCGCCCATTATGGCCTGGAATGGACTGACCGTACAGGATTTTGTTTAAACTTTACAATCGGCAGCATGCTCTTGCATATCCATGGAAAGTTTATAGCTGTGATTTCAAACTTGTATATAATGTTTTATGTAATACTTCAAGCTAATTGGGCAATGTGCAACTTGTGCACATGTGCCTTTTGTTTGGACCAATCACGGCAACGGATGAAAATGGCGTTGGCGTCGGATCGGTGAAAATCAGTGGGCTTAGTACAAAATGGATTCTCGTCGGTTAGTAAACTCACAAATCCCACGAGAATTCAAATCATTTAAGTATTAACAGCAAATTTACGCAAGTACGGGGAAAACAGAAACTCTGAGGAAAGCTGGAGCCGGTATTTAATCCCATATCTTCAAAAGTGTGAGGCGACATGTTCACCATGCTTCTAAATCAAACAAAACCAAAATCCTTCCAGGTTTAGACACTTCCTCTTGACCTCTAAAATGGGTTAGTTTAGTAGACACATTTAATCAACATATTAGCGCTGGTGTCTTGTTGTTTATATAATCATCATTCCTTGCTCGCTATTTTATTCGCGTCCCAAACTCAAGAGGTTAGCGATAGCCATCTGCACCGGCCGGGTTGCTCTTCCCTCTGGTATTGCCTCTCTGCAACAAGAGCAAAAAAGGTTATTTAACAGCAACCTCCGCTACAGATTGGATCAAATTGAATTTGCTCAGGCTTGATGACACTGAACAGAGATTTGGATAAGATATACACAATGTTGTGAATAAATAATACAGGCTACTTGCTAATGACATCCCAAATGGGTAAAGTAATTCCGGCTAACATTCTGAGTATTCCGCACACATTATCACGGTAAAATGGCGAACTGTAACCACATAAGGTAAAGATAAAGGATGATGATACTGCTACATGTTGGAGGAAAGAAAACAAGTTGATCGTTGGGCATTATTGGGGCAGCTGTCCCTCAGTTGAGCAGTTTCAAATTCTGGCTCCAACTTGGGATCCTTGGGCAAGACGCTGAACCCTAATTTGCTCGCAGGGAGCCTGGCAGTGACTTGCATGGCAGCAGCCGTGCATTAGTGTGTGAAAGAGCTTTTGTAAAGAGTTTTGTTTGCCTTATGGTGTAGATAATGTGCTACATAAGTGCACTCCATTTATTGCTGATTGAATAACAATCGGTTTGCACCCAAAAGGAGAGTCTCAGTGATGTTCAAACCTGGAAATACGTTTTATTGCCTATATCCTTTCTTCTGGGCATGATCAGCATACTGTTTGCTTGTAATCTTTTTATCCTTGACTATTTAATTCATGAAAGAAAAACAGATTCCTTCTACAGTATGCTTCAATTTTGTACACGCACGTGGCTTTTTTTCTTCTAAAAAACTAGAGTATGCAAACGTCTCCCACGAGGGCTGCATACAGAAAATTTAAACTACAGTAGTTGGTAGTTAAATCAAATCAAGTTGTGAGGGTGGCGATCCTCTAATTTCTGGGGCAGTGGTCCCTAACAACAACAAAAAACCCCAGCTGTGAGCATATTTACTCAATCAGAGCCGGCGAAAATGTGACAACAGTCAATCAGAGTCGACCATTAACTGCTCTATTTTAGTTTTCAATTTGAAGACGTAAACAGAAAGTAATTGTAAAAAAAAAAGTAAATGACTTGGTGTTATCTTCCAAATATGAAGCTATTTTGATAAGAGTTCACCATTTTTTTCATGTAGTTTAACATATATATACTTTATATGTTAATACAACGGTGAAGTACTCAACAATGTTGTTGTGATAATGATTGCATTTTTTTCTCAATTGACTTTTCTTTTTCAGCTATTTACAACTGCATGTGTCATTCGATATATATTTTATTTAGCTTTTTAAATGTTATTTTATTTATTTATTACATTTAGTATATTTTAGTTATTATTTTATTTATTTTTATTAATCAATTTCTGTTCACCAAAGTGGCTGAAAAGTCAAATAGACCTTACAACTGTAACAATAACCTAGAATAGTATTTGAATGGGGTCTTACTTCAAACAGTTGAGGCTGTGTGTCACTATTATATAATGCAGACATATGATTCATCTTTGGGCACTGTAGAATCATGTTTTCTTTTTCTTGCCCTGAAGTAATCAGACCAGGTAAACAAGATAGCAGCGGGAGCACATTTTCCGGCTCACTGAAGCGTACCATTGTTTTGAATACAAGTTTACAAGTACACTACGGTTTCAAAAAGGTCCCTCCAGGATTAATAAGGTCAGACAAATAGAAGCGCATCTTTCCCTCATCCATGGTGCTGAAAATTAAATAGACTCTCAGTAGTTGCTTAACATACCTCCATCCATGTTGTATAGCGATTATCCTTATAATTCCAGCTGACTTTGGATGAGAGCAAAGTAACACTTGACTGGCCACCAAGTAATCACAAGGCACAATCCCACTCACAATTTAGACTTGTCAACTAACGTGACATGCAGGAATGCCAGAGCCTGGATTCAAACTGAGGCAGTTATGCTAACAAGACTCCAATGGTTTATAATGGCATTGACAGAATTTCACTTGGTTGAATCAATGGCTAAAACTTGGCATTTTAATAACATAGAAATTCAACTCAACGCAGACTAGAACTAGCATAGCAGTGGTCAGGTCAATGAGTGGTTTCTTCTTCTTCAGTAGCCAATTGTTGAGGATACACTTCGAATGTATTTTAGGCTACGTTCACGTTGCAGGCAAATGCGACCCAGATCGGATTTTTTTGCCCAAATGCGACCTGTTTCAGACTTTTTTATCTCAGTCTGAACGGCTCAATTCCGATTTTTTAATTTTCGACCTGGGTCACTTTCACATGTGGTCCTAGATCGGATACGTATCTGAATTTTTGCAATGCGACCGAAGTCTGAACGGCCAGGTCGCATATATCTGACCTCAACGTCATCAAAAGTCCAATTTGCGCTCCGCGCGGTAGGGGGCATTAAGCTTGAGTTATGCTTATCGCATCCGGGAGGTCCGCTTAGCTCGGGAGACGTACGTGAATCTGCAAAATTGTTTCGAGTAACAGTTGTGGCTTTATATTTGACTTTAATTTAATTCCACTTGAAACATGAAGTAGAAAAATGACATTTGTGGTGGTGATATTAGTAATTTAGCCACCCAAATGGCTCACTTATTACGTGCGGCAATGACGTGGCGTCATCGTTAGGGAGAAAAAAAAGGAGATGTCTCTGCGCTGAACAGGATCGCCTCATTTTCACAAAATATTATTTATACCTCCTCCTGTATCACTTCTCTGTAGATATGAGATGGTAAACGAGGGAGAGGTGTTCTCAATCCTGCTACTTGCGTCCGCATGATCCACAAATGAGTGACGGCGAACTAATGTTATATGCGGTATATCTGGTCGCGGAAAAATACATTTTTACAAAATTTTCTAAAAATCTACTTAGGTGGTGGCCAATTTACTTGGGTGGCCCGCCCAAGTATTAACATGGTGTGGGAAACACTGCTCATATGCAATAACCATACACTAGAAATCAAGAAAACAAAGACCTTGGCAGAGGCCTGTGATCGCTGACAAAAAGCAAACACATCATATGGAATAGAATAAATCTGTTGAATGTATCCTGTTGCAGTGTCTTTTTAGTTTAATGATTGTGTCATCTGACATCCAGTGGTTAACCTTTTCTGCAACCCCTTTTTTCCACTTCATCTAGCTTAGCTCAAGTGAGTCAAGAGATTAAATTTGAGCTTTCTAGGGCATATAGATTTATACCATTCTCTTAATGTTTTATCGTTCTCCCTATGCATTGGCATTATCACAGTCTTGTATCCTTAATTATATCATCAGTTTCCCGCCTTAGTCTGGTCCTGTGCCATCATCAGCCTCATTGTCCTCAATTCTCCTCTCTCTCGCAGTCATTGGCATGCAGCCATGTTCATGTCACCAGTAGGTCACGGCTGACAGATGGCTGGATGGTGAGGGTTGAGGCACTAAAGATAGGCCAGAATTAAACAGGATGGGACCATTGCATTATCAAAACTCAAGACTTTAGCCTTTGAACCATAGGCAGGACAAACACAGAAACACTATTTTGGCTATATTAGTGTCAACACATTTTAAATCTTCTCCTCACGTTCTTCAATATTTATTATCCACAAGCCCAAAAGAAGGAGAACATTTGCCATAATTTAGTGCGAAAAATGGTCATGCTTATGAGAAGAATCTGGCATGCACTGTATTTTCTTCTCTTCAATATATTTAGTGTAGCATGATTGAGCAAAGGAATTGTGTGTAGTATTTTCTTTATGTTAAAAATGTGTCATGTTTTTTTTTAATTGGCCATGATGTCTGCAACCAAAACGTCACTGTTACCTATTTGTAGTTCACCATTTACATATTCACCAATTTGCATGTTTCTGTGAAACCTGACCTCAGCTATTCATTGAAAGAAGCTCATACTGTATATAGTCACTACTATCGATGCTTTTCCTGTAATGCCTTAGGATGTCCAAAGATTCCGCCAAAGCACTGACTGATAGGAAAGTGGTGATTGCCATTTTTGTGCATTGGGAAGGTCACATGCATACCAGCGTTTTATTTTGTATTTTTTTTTTTCAAAGTATCTGTAAGCCATTTATTAACACAGGCATTTTAGGGTTTTAAACTAAAGTATAACTTAAATATAGCCAATTGTAAACATTTTGGGGGTGTCGGCAACTCACATATTTTCAGTATACGCAGCAAATTTTGGTGTTGGTCCCGTTCAATGTATTAGGTAGGGATGGGCGAGTACCGATACCAGGTTTCGGTATCAGACTGATACCAGACATATTTCATGGTATCGGTACTCGCGATGGTTATCAATACTGGTATCGGTCCCGCTGTTTTCCGGTTAGGAACGAACGGCTTAAATTGTTATTTTGTATTTATTGACCACCGCAGGTACCTCAAGTATGAAAAATCAGAGGGTTTTTTCCTGCCTAGAGTACTTATTTATTTAAGGCTATAGCATAGCGGACGCACGGGCTACTTTTAATTTAGCCACTTATATCACCAACGCAAGTAAAGGAAGAAGAAGCGGATGTTACTTATTTGATTTAAGCAGCGGGAACGAAGGAATTAAAGACAATCGAAGGGGCGCACGCAATGCGGAGATGGAGGCGACGACGAACAAGGTTTCTGTAGGTGAACCTGCAGAAGGATCATTACCGGAGAGAGAGAGCGCCCTCCCTGAACGAGGCCGAGGGTGCGGCCGACTCGCGGGAGTCCAGTCGTAGACAAGCTATTCGATGAACGAATCTTTTGAACGGTTCTTTTTAATGAACTGATTCTAAAGATTCTGTTCACTTAAAAGACCTGTCATGCCCATCACTATTAGCTAATGTGTTTCGTGTCTGCAGATTCATCACAAGCGTCTCCTTTTTCTTTTATTTTTTTTTTACCTGTAACACAAAAGAAAAATACCTTTAAGTACCCTATTTAATTTGCCTTATTAGGCCTACTGGTCAGCTGCTCCAAATTCATAAATGCACATTCACTACCCTGGCGTATAATGTAAGTGTACAATTTGAAAAAATAAACTGTTAATTAAAATTTTTGAATTTTAAGCACTTTAATTACTCTTTAACTAAGCAAAAATATATTTAATACGAGTACTTCAGTACTCGATAGAATTTTCAGTCAAGTATTCAAATACTAAAATATAAAAGGACCTGGTTCGAAAATAGGTCTGCATGCAAAGAGTCCTCTGCTCTAAACGTCGCTTTATTGAACAAATATTTGTACGCAGTCATCCACATGGCTGCTGGAGATCATTATCACTGGCATTGAAACTTGATAGCTTGTCACGTATGAAGGGGAACAATTGCTTGAAATTTGTTACATATTTTTCACATAAAAATTGGCACAACTATTGGGGTTCTAACTTCAAGGTTTATTGTATTGCAGTGCTTGATTATTTAAAGGTCTTTAATGTAGTGCTGGTAGTAGTACATGTGCTTATTATTTTGATTTTACATCAACATTGTTTTGAAACACTTAAATGATTTTAAAAGGTGTCAATATTTGTTTCTGAATGTTGATGTGAAAAACACTGATAAATATCTGACCCAACTCTTTGTGCTGCATTACCTCAGCCTATTCACCAGCCTGTCACCTCGAGAGAGCTGTTCAGTCAGGCAGTCATAATTCAGTCCAACTCTAGTCTTAGTCTTCTTCCAAGCACTGTCTGCTCGCACAGCGCAGTATATTCACATGCAATCCTCCTAAAAGCGTGTTTGAGGGTGGGGGGAAGAAGCCTTACTCCCAACGCTGTATAAAAACTACTTAAAATGAAACCAAAATACAATTTAATTCAGACATTGTCATTAGCATCTTACAGTTTCAGAAATATGCTCGTTTATTTACAGCCAAATCCTAGAGGCAAGGCTAAGCAGCTTTATTTATATAGCGCATTTCATACGCAGGATACCTCAATGTGCTTTACATGACTAAAATTACACTTAAAAGCATTCACAAACAAAAGAACTAAAGATATCTAAAACAAAGTACAGAAATAAAAGGTAGCTTACTAACATCACTAAAAGAACATACAGTGCAAGAAAAAGATTTTGGAAAGCTGATTTTAAAAATGCTTTGAAAGACATCAATTATAAACTACGCTTTGCGCTAGACTTGCTCTGAGCACAAAAATAGGGACTTTGGTCTTTGATTTTTAAAAGACAGTGACCCCAGGTGTTTACTAACAGTAATCCTTTTTTCTTTATTGCCAAAGACAATTACCCGTACCTCCGTTTTGTTTTGGTTTAGTTGTGTTGCTTATGTCATGTGATTTTTATTCTCCTCACTTTTTTGCCGAGAAACAACTCCCACATAATACTTATTATAATAAGACAAGCATGAATCCTGTCTTTTTAGAGTGGGTTACCGCTAGCGTCTTTACCAGCCTTAGAGTGAATTTTGGCAAAGAATCATCAGGTTGCATTTTTGATCCCATGTTAGCCCCGATTCTAAGGTCAAAATTCATTCAAACACGCACAGTTGGACACATCAAAAGAAATGTTACCTAGAGTTGACAACTGTTAAACGTGCACACAAATGAATAGTTAAGTGAGGAATATGCCACACAAATGAAACACCTTCACGATACTTCATGGGGTCAACATTTCAAAATTGGCAAACACATGACATTTCATAATTCATTGTTCTGTTGCAAAATAAAACTTTTTGTGTGTTGACCAGTTCTCTTGGCGGCGGTGTACCTCAGTGGTGGAGTGCTTGTTTTGCAACCCTGAGGTTGTGGGTTCAATCCCAGGCCATTGTGACCTTGTAAGATGGAAAAGCGCTTTAGAAACGAAGTACCATTTACTATCTTAATTTAGGGCAGCAATGTTATAAACATTACATTGTTTGGTAAATAGGTCTGCGCACAAATGAAGACATTAAAAATGAATGCAGAATCTGATTTTAGTGAGAATGAATGCTCCCACAGAAGCTGAAAGATGGACAACAAAAAAGGAACATAAAGTATTACCGCTTCAAATACTTGATTTATCATGAATGCAATAATTCAGATAAAATCAAATATGATCAATAAAATACTTGAAAGTAACTATTTTAGGAAGCTTTGGTTTTGGAAACTTTTCAATGATTTCCTAAACCTTGGCATTTTACATGATTTTTTGGGTTTTTGATACGCACTGGTCATTCCTCCTTTAAAGCTTTTACATCTGTGTATACCTTCCGCATCTCTTTAGACGTACAGTACAATGGATATGAACTTGAATACTCTTTTCATCCATTCCACAGTTTCCATCTTCCTAAGCCTACAATGAATTCAACAAAGTGACACATGCAGTAGCATAGTATAATTTATGTTTCTATATGAATGAATTATAGCACTATATTCCTCAGAAGTAATCACTTCCTTCAGTTCTCACAATCTGGAAAAAGGCAAAACACTGGCACATCTATCTTTTTGCTAGTTATAGAGAAATATTGTGGTCGTTGCATACAACGGATGATAGCTACTTGTAATACAAATGTTTGGCCTAAAACCGAATGTACCAATGCACTCTCTGTGACCCAAATTCACTAATAAGTCATAAGTCATAGATAATGCACAAGATAGTGGAATTTGGGGTTGAACTGCCAGTGAAAAGGATCTGAAATTCACAGATCAGTGAGGAATGGTTAACAAGTCTTGATTTGCGGGGCTAAGATAATACTAATGTTTCGCAAAAGCATCTACTGCCAGCGTTTTGGTCGCCGGAGGACCCAAATGCAGAAATGAGAGGAAACAAGTTAAGATGATTGTATGTTTATTCAACTGGAGGCAGTAGTTGAAGGAGAGCTGTTGTCTGTAAGTCTGCAGATGTGGAGGAAATCCAAGAGCTGAGTCCGGATTGGTGGGGTGTTTGCAGAAAACAGGCTTTGTAGGCAGTATAGGCGAGACAGCAGGCTTGGTAAAACATGGGCATGGAGGACCAAAATTGCAAATTGATGGGGGTAATAAAAAGGATTAGGGTTTGCGGGCTTCCCCCAAATTTCAGCCCTCAAAGAAATCCTTCTTCCGAAAAGGGTTCTCTGTATTGAAACCTTAGTCTTACAGAGAACCCTTGAAGGATTCCCTTTTTCAAAAAAGGTTGTTTTTTTCCAGAAGCAAATTATTCTGAATATAATTTCTGCCTTTGAAGAATAACCCTCTTTTGGAACCCTAACTTCTAAGAGTGTATTTACTACTTTGAAATGACAGTCATTGGGAATATACAGTATGCTAACCTTTTGAAATAACTTGCCCACAGATGCAATGCTGTTAAATTAATAATAACCATTCAGGGAGGGAGCATCAAAATCATGCCAAGCCTTGTGTCACCTTTAAATAAACCAAACTCTCCCAACTGGAACCCAATCCCTTTTGAGAGAGAACAGTAATTCTGTCCCAGCATCAAGAATAGATAATACATGAATTCCTCTAGATGCGTTTGGAGGTCACCTATTGCACCATTTCTACCTCGCAAGAGCAGCGCTAGTGTACTGTGTTGATGAGCTGTGTTTATTCACTGTCCAGTCACATCCTTTTCTCCTGCTATCATACTGCTGAAGTTATCCGTGTCTGTGCTCCCTCAGGTCAGCACATTATCTGAATGATTTAATATCACTGCAGCTGCCCCGACCCTCTCTGTCATTGTGCAGTGGAGCAGAGAGACTAAGCACTCTAGGGTGATCACTGAAGACTTAATTGAGTTTTTCATTGATGTATTAACAAAGGTATTATAAAATACTTTAAATTGATCGCCGCCTCATTATTTGTTAAGACATTAATTCAGTTTTTGTGCAGTATGTAATTCTTAGGACAGAACTGGCTATATGAGGTGTGATAGTTTGGGATTTAGCACTTTGAGATGGCGGTCACTCATTTGAAGTTTTTTTTTTTTTTTTTTGTAAATAGCAACTGCAGACCTTGGAGAATGATTAAGAATGCTTTCAGAATCCTAATCTTTTCTTTTCATATGCATGATAGTCAGATCTGTATTAATTCAATGTGGCATTGCAGCCGGGATTTAAGCAAAGTGGAGCCAACATAATTGTGTTTAGTAGCATAAGCAGTCTGCAGTATTTTTCGAACAAGAAAACAATTGCAAAAGTTATAGTGGCAAATGGTACGTTTCAATTCAGGTGTTTGGTAGTTTTGCAGTTTTGCATTTTCCCGTAACTCTCTTGTGTCCTTCACTCAATAGCATTGAGTGTATGTGTGTATGACTCCACTTGTGTGTATTATTATTTATTACCTATAGCTCAGATTTCCCCCCATATGATTTTAACAGCCATTGCAAGGCTTGTGATGATGTGAATAAAGCAGAGGCATCCGTTAAATGTCTTAGACTTTGCAAACAAAGGCTGTCAGTTCGTCTCTAGTATATCAGCCAAGGACATTGTGCTGCCTCAAGCAATGTTCCCTCACCAGTCCACAAACAGTTGCCTCTATGTCACCATGTCTCTTCCCTCTTTTACGCACTCACACTTGTACATTGTCACCAACACAAACCACACACACACACATACACACACACACAATCAAGAGCGGATTACAGGACCGCTGACCCTCAGTTTTCAGATATTCCCTGCTGTCACTCATGTAGCAAGTGGACGAGAATTAGAGAGGACAAGGACAAGTGACAAGGTTTCTTGGTGTTTAGTATGAGCAAAATTGTGTGTGGGTTATGGGTATTACAGTATATGTTATATCATGGGCGCAGATGACGGGGGAATAGGGGGGGATACATCCCCCTCACTTTTATGGTAATTGTACTACAAGGATCCTCTGATGGCAGATGTACTGTGTATGAGACGTGCGGTTCAAATGAAGTTAAAATGAGCAAATATAAGGGCTCGAACTGGAATGAAACACAAACATATTTTCTGTGCACAAAAAATTTATTTTTATTTTTTGCGAGAACTCAGAATTATATTTTACATACAAGTTTATTCTTTCTTCAGTTTTTCTCCATGTGCTCATTGCTACGCATTCACTTGCTCTAATGAAATAGCACCGCTTTACCCATCTTTTGATGAGTGCTGTTTCTTTTTTATTGTGATTAGGGACCACTCAGATGACACAATGATACAAACAGAATGTCTCATATAAATTCTTAATTGCAACCATGAATTTAACTTTAATAATGCATCAATCAGCGGATAATTTGGAAACTTTGAGGTCCAACACAATTCAGTTACTAGACAAGAATTCCCTTAACAATAAATTCACTTAATATAAAATTATTGTCTTAGCAACTAATAAATATACAATTATGTTAATAAAAACCTTTAATTGTGCAGGCATTAAAAAAATGTATTTTGACAATCTTACCTGGTTGGGGACAAACAGTTGACTTAGAAGGGAACAGATAGAGCGTGTATGTCAAGATCCGGTCCTCAAGGGCCTGAGTCCAGCATGTTTTCAAGGTTTCTCTACTCCAACACACTTGATTCAATGATCAGGATAATTATCAGGCTCCTGCAGAGCTTTCTGATGAGCTTAAATATGAATCGGTTGTGTTGAACGTAGGAAACCTCTAAAACATGCACGACTCAGGCCCTAGAGGACCGGACTGACACCACTAAGATAGAGCATTTGACTTTGATGCCGGCCACACTACTTGCCTCAACAGTTCTGTTCTAATGAGTACTGTTTATCTCACTGCTTCTTACGTGCCTCCCAGAGCTCATGCTAATGCTAGCGAGAAGCTACGGGTGGTTGTGTGGTTGAAGGTGATTTTACCC
Source organism: Vanacampus margaritifer (assembly GCF_051991255.1). Lineage (NCBI taxonomy): Eukaryota > Metazoa > Chordata > Actinopteri > Syngnathiformes > Syngnathidae > Vanacampus > Vanacampus margaritifer. The sequence continues at coordinate 6,822,703 of NC_135437.1, forward strand.
CGTAAGAATGATGGACACTCTCCCATGTTTACACCAGCATGTCGCTAATGCGGGGAATGCATGATGGACTGTGTGGGTACACGAGTATATGCGGTGCATACAGAGCCCACATCTCCATACTGCCGACCTGTAGGCCAATAAGCCAGTGGGGAAACGGTCCAAGCCTACAGTCAGGAATGTCAATGTTTGCCTCTTTGCTTCAAGACTGTTTTCACTGCTCAGCAACAACTGGTTGCTAAACTAATATTAAGAGAAACACCTAATCAGGAAAAAGAAGTGGATCTGGAAGAAAATGCCTCATTTCAAAATGTGCTAATGAAATCTCCACCATGCAGACCATTTCTATCTACATCAGAGGTGGGCATCGAGGGCCGAAGTCCTGCAGGTTTTGCATGTTGCCCTTCTCCAACACAGCTGATATATGATCAGCTCATCAGGAAGCTCTGCATAAACCTGATAACGATCCTGTTGATTGGAATCAGCTTGTGTTGGAAGCGAGAAACTTCCAAAACCTGCAGGACTCCGGCCCTTGAGAACCGAGATTGCCCACCTCTGATCTACATGAACCAGAAGCCCTGGTTGAAGGCTAAGTACACCTTTATTACAGCCTAGGGTTGCCATCTTGGATTTGTGGAAGAAAAAAAAGGACACTTGACCAAATGTTTGGGGCGGAGGGCTCGGGCATTATGGGGTAGATGCCACGGACTTCCGACTTCCGGGTTCCACACATCAGCGTCATTTCCGGCCACTAATGGGCACTACCCGACCATCGACGAGAGTGCGCAGGGCATCTCAACTCTCTGAAATGCTACGGACAACTGAGACAGACACACTACACACTCGCACCCGTCGACGGGAACGCGCAACCGAGGGGCACAAAGGCAGAAGCGCAAGAACTGGGATGCGGCCTACACGTTGCAAACAGGAAACGGAAACAAAGCTGATGTGTGAAAACCAGGAAGTTGGAAGTCACGCCTCCTCCGTCGCATATATCCCATTACAAGTTCAGACCAACCAAATGAACATTCGGACATAGGAGACAGAAACAAAAGTCATGTTAATACATTTAATCAATCAAGGGTCAAAATCTCACACATACAATGCTGACTGATAGAAAAACCAAGGTAGCTGTAGGCCAACGCTAACTAATAATTTTGAAGAGTCACCTCAGCCCTGAGACATCTAAGTTCAGCCATGTCAACACACTAGACACAGAGAGAGACATTAGGAGAGTTATGCATTGGAGATGGTGGATGTGACAGGAGCATATTTGCATTTCCAATACTAGGTTATTAAATTGATTACTTACAAAGATCTAACCAAGTTTTTACTGGCACTTGCCACTACTAGGAACAATACCGGATATCCGCAAAACATGTCCGTCCCCAGATGAAAAACTGATGAAAAACTGTGCAATATAACAGTTAACATGGCGTTGCGAATCAATACTTTTATTTTTTACATCAATGCATATTATAAGAAGTTTAAATATAAAATTGATTTTCAATGTATCGTTACATCCTTAGTTGCTACATTGATTAAATGAAGTTATCTGGGCAATACCAATACCTGTTGTCTCTCTTAATGTGCCTATGTTTTTCCCTTTGAAACAGGTTGTCTGTCTGATGCAGATGTTCTTGAGTCTGTTGCACTTAATCTGGGTGGACTCCTTGGCCTGCTGCTGCCATCTTCTACAATACATATAAATTTAGATTAAGAAAAACATGATTCGATATGTAAATATACTAAGCTCAAAGTGGAACAACTCATTTCTGTGCTTACCTTTTTGTTGTGACACAGAAGTTCTGGAGCCTGTTGCAGTGATTCTAGATGGACTCCTTTGTTTGCTGCTGCTACTCCGTTCCGTATTCATGGATTAAACAAATACAGATGAAAACATATTTAGTGATTAGATGTGCCGATACTGCACTTAAACTGAACTAATTTGTCTGCTGCTGCCCATCTCTATATTGAATACAGATTTTAAAAATACAGATGGAAACATTATTGAATCATTGAAAATAATTGCATAAAAATACAAAAAATACGAATGAATTTGGGCATCCACTCACCTATTTTTCCATGTGTATTTGGCATCCCTTTTCGCTGCCTTCCGTAGTCCATGCTGTCCTTCGATGAACGATTTAAACTCCAAACATAATTCAAAGTTTAGTCTGACTTGAAGTTCTGCTTTGACCAACCCCACTGACGTCCTGTTTCTTTTGTCTGACCAGACTTCCTCCATGTGGCTAAACACACGCTCAACATAGGCATTACTGACCGGTATGGAGAAAACAAAAGACACCACTTTGAACTTCTCCTTCTTGAAAAGAAAACACCCATTTCTTGTCCGGTGCCAGTTCTTCTGGGATGCATTCAAAGACACTGTACAGTACAGTGTAGTCCTGGTACAGTTTGTCTTCATCTATGTCCAGAGTTTGTTTACCAATCCTTCGAGTCCATCCCACTTCATTGGACCACTTAGACGGGAGACAGCTGGTGTGAGAAAAACGAGATCATCAAAATCAAAGTTTCAAAGAAGCAGTCAGCCACTGTTGCAAACTTTGTTTGTTCTCTTGCACTCAGTTTTCTGGTTGCTTGCTTTGTTTTTTGACCATAGAACATTTCTGCACGGCGTGTGCTTAATTTGCTGCGTAATCGACTCATTACGTCATAGAGTTCCAGAAGAGTAGCACTCTCATTTTCCAGCTTCAGAATTGCGCACTGAAACTCTTGCATGACATTGTGCAGGAACAGAAGGAAACACTCAGACAGCGCCGTCTCATCGCTACTGTCGGCATCAGCAACATCAGCAGCACTATTACACCAAGCCCTCCAAATAATGTCAGGGCAGTCCTCCTTTCCAAGTGATAAAAAGTAACACTTAAGGGCAGGCCAACACTCCAAAAGCCGCTGAATTGCAGGCAACAGAGACAGCCAACGGGTTGGAACATGCCTCAGTATCTCTTTATACTGTACTGAAGTAAAATCGCAAAACTCCTTCAGAGAATCTGCTCTTTTGGCTGAGCATGAGAATTCGCTGTAGATTTTTAAGACAATAGCTTCAGCATCATAACCCGCAGCTTTGAGAATTCTGTTTGCAGTTTTCAGGGTGTTATGGATCAAATGACATTTGCAGTTTCCCTTCATGATGCATGGTTTGACTTTTTTCCATTTTTTGGAAAACTGAGTTATGCTTGCCAAAATTCACAAATGCATTGTCCATATGCACTAATCTGACTTACACGCATGCCATTTTTTTCTGTGATATCCACACTTTGCTCATAGATGGCACTGCTAGTTTCATGGGGGTCCTCGCAAAATTCCAGCAGTCCATATTTAACGCCATCCTCTTTGTAGAAGTACTGAACTGTATATGGATACAGTATTTTTTTTTGTATTGCCTGAGTCTGATGCGTCAGAACAGACAGAAAAATGTGGTGCACCTTGCAGTTCTGTGGCTAAATGCTCCTGGCTGTAAGGTGCAAAGACATTTTGAACTAAAGCCTCACTTTTTGTTCTTCCACATGATTTTTTTGTGGCAATAGCAGAATCATTAAAGACCTTCGCACTGACTTTATTTCTGCAGTCCATTGATAAATCGCTGTGGCCGTGTTTCACTCCATGATAAACACTTGTCAGCTCTGCCACTGCAATTTTGTCTTTTTCAGAGGAACCTTTTTTGGTCATAAAAGTGGCAATGACAGCCTGTTTTCGTTTATTTGCGACCATAGCTTGATGTTTCTTTGTTTTTGCGTGGATTTCTAAAGTGATTTTTCCTTCATATTTGATGGATATTTTTGCCGGACACAAAATACAAATGGCATAAAAATTGTCTTCCTGGGTCGGCCGTACCCATTCAAACCCTGAAAGTGTCACCAGTGGGGATTGTAACGAGTGCATCGCTTTTTTCGTGTAGCTGACTTAGCTGAACTTGCTTCTTCTCCTTCCTTGTCAGTTGTCTCTCCTCCCATGTCAAATTCCGTTGACAAAATTTGAAAACGTAGAACGAATGCCCGCCTGCTTGCTTCCTGTCGCTCTCTCTTTCTTCCGTCAAGTTTCCTCTTCTTTTTTTTCTCTATTGACTCGCGCTGGGGCGAGTGCGTCGGGAATCAAACAGAGACAATTTTAAATAACCATAGAAGCGCAGCATTTCTCTCTGGACTACAGAGCGAAGGAAATAAAATTAGGTTGTTGTATTTTTCCGAAAATCCGGGACAAATTGTGTTCCAGGAGAGATGTATTTTTTCACGGGGCAGCTGTTTAAAAAAAGAGAACAATTCTGGGAAAAAAGGGACGGGTGGCAGCTCAATTACAGCCACATATATCTTGACCAGGAGATACAGAAATGATCATCAAGGACCCAACCCATCAGCACACGCACGCCCTCTCCCCTCAGGCATAAGGCTACGAATCATGCGGTCCCACCATGCTGAAGAAAGGCTTCTTTCTGCAAGCTGTTAGACCAGGGGTCTGCAACATGCGGCTGTGGAGCCACATGTGGCTCTTGAGCACGTCTCCTGTGGCTCCCTGTGGACGCCCCCCCCCACCCCCCAAAAGAAATTATTCTAATTTTTTTTTTACATATTTATTTGTTTTAGATGAAATATTATTCAAATGAATTCATGCTTTAGATAGAAATGTCAGAGTCCATTTGTTTTTAGTTGTTAGAAAAAGTTTTTTTTTTAATTACCTAAAAATTTTCAAAAAGTAACCATAAAATGTCCAAAAAGGAAAAGGAAAAGCTGAAAATTACTATAAATTGTCCAGGAAATTGCCCCAAAAATGGCAGAGAATTGAATTAAAAAAATTTGAATAAAAAATTACCATCAAATATTTTGGAATTGCCAATAAAAAGTCAGAAAGTGTATTAATAATAATATTTTTTTAAAGGCAGAAAACAAAACTATAAAATGTCCAAAAACAAAAGAAAAACATCAAAATGTCCACAAAAATGTCAGAAAATTGCTAACTAATAAGGCAGAAAAAATGTCCAAAACATAACCGAAAATGTTGAAAAAAGGAAGAAAAGAAGCAAAAAATGACCATAATATGTCCGTAAAATTGTCAAAAATGACAGAAAGTCAGAAAATCCCAAAAATACATGAAAAACCAGGTATAAAAAATTACCCAAAAATAAAAAACGAAAGGTAGAAGAAAATGAATGTCGAAATATTGGATGCTGCATAATTTTGTGTTATGGTGAAGCTCTAATTAGCTCTTGGGCCTTCAGTATATCAGGCAAACACTAACCTTAACATTACCATTTTCCTTTATAACAATCTTTAAAGCCCCTATCCCACTGAACTGCGAACATTGTCGAATGCTGCGAATGTTGAATTTGCAAAATATGAGATTGTCGTCTCTGTCATTTTGCGATACTGTATATCGGCGACGTGTTTGCGATGTAAAAGCGACATTTGAGACAACGCGTAAATTAACTTAATTTGAGTCAAATTGACCCACACAACAGATTAAAATGATAATTTTTTATTTCCTTTTTATTAGAAGATGTAATTATTGGGCATTTTTTTCTAGTCAGTCATCGCCATGATCCGTTTGCATGCAGGCAACCCCTGTTCATTATGGACTTATTTCCTGGTCTAATTTTGTGCTATAAAAATGAGTATGGTGTCGTCAAGTATATTATATATTATCTATCCACATTCTGCTCAAATGACTTTACAAATATACTGTTCGACTTAGGGTCCTCCTCTCATTTGTCCTGCACGATATACAGTATGAGATGTGCAAAGGTCTTGTGATTTGTACATGCAGTATTCCTGAAAATATCTTTCAGAGCCCCATAAAGACTTTCTATATACAAAATGTTTCATTTCAAGAAATAATTAACAATACCGTCAACCCGAGGCAAGCATACAGTATTGCACAGATGTTCACACTTTCACCTCCGGAGTCGCACACGTCTCTGTACGATAAAACTCCCACTGGCACAAGGAGAAAAGACTAGCCTAGAGCAATCAATTTTTTTCACTGCCTGTGCTTGTTCATATTGATTGTGAGGGATGATTGAGGCGCCACAATCTCAAATATCCGAGAAGGATTAGATGTAGCGTCACACCAAGAATTTAGCCAGAGGACCAGAGAGAAAATCTGTATTATTCTTTTTTATTTAATTTTTTTCTGGAGAGCTCAGTATTGTTCATTCGGTAATTTTACCGATTTGACATGTCATCATCATTGCTCTCTTTTTTAAAAAAAATATTATTATTTTGTTGTTTTTTTTAAATTTATTTTTATTTTGTATGTGGGTGAGAATGTGTATGTGCATGTGCGTGTGAGTGTGTATTCATTAGTTCACCTAAAACCTATTAAAAATCCCATACCATTCACCTAAACCAAATACTTCAGAATCCAGGCAGAAAGAGGGGGAGAGGAGGAGGACGAGGGAGAAGGGACAGGGAGGTGGAGGACGGGCGGGGAGAGGCGAGGAGGGAGAGGCAGCAAGGGGAAGGAAGGGGGAGGAACCACGGGGGAGGAACCACGGGGCACCCCGGCGGCCCACAGGCCCCCGAACCGCGTCGCCGGACCCGGAGCGACGGACCGTGCCAGGGCGCTGCCGCCCCGGTCACCAGGGAGAGCCCCGCAACGTAGCACCCCCCAAGAGACCCAGGGAATGGCCAAGACGCAGCCGCCACCCAGCAGCCAACAGAGGGGCAGCGCCGCCCACGCCCAGCCAGGCACCTATAGAATTAACCCACTGGCATGCAGTGAATCCGAATATTAACCCTTAGTGCCCATTGGAGGTGAATCTTGAGGAGTTGGTGATTAAGGTGTCGTTTGATGTAGTCTGCTCGATCCTGCTGGCAGCAACTGGGTTCCTGACTAGAAAAACACAACCATTAGCTACAAATTGCCAAATACAGAAACAGCAATGTAAGTTATCGCGATCTGGTGGCTCTCGCTAACAGGCAAAATTAAGTACCCAGATTTAGGTTAAAATATTCTATATACGTAGACCATGTTTCTATAAATTTTGATATTTGGTTTTTATTTGAGGCAGATCTTTTTTCCATTAAAATGTGATTTATGAGGAGGTTAGACCATTGGTCGATATTCAGAGTTTGTTTATTTTTCCAGTTAACAAGAATAGGTTTTTTTTTTGCGATAGTAAGGGCTACAAGTGTAGATTGAAACTGTTTATGTGGTAAGTCAATTGTTGTTAGGTCACCTAGCAAACACAAGTTTGGAGATAAAGGTATCCTACAGTCCAAGATAGCGGAAAGTTTTTCTAAGACTTTAGTCCAGAAATATATAACCGGAGTGCATAACCATAAAGCATGAAAATAAGTGTCTGTAGTGTTTTGTAAACACTGGAGACAAATGTCGGAGTCTGAGAGTCCCATTTTCTTCATCATATATTGAGTAATGTATTTTCTATGAATACTTTTATATTGGATAAGTTGTAAATTTGTGTGTTTTGTCATTTTAAATGTGTTTTCACAAACTTGAATCCAAAAGTCAGATTCCGGAGCTATAGACAAGTCTGTCTCCCATTTTGAGATGAGTTAAGACATTTTATCAGTATATGAAAGTAACTTATATATTTTTGAAAGTTTTTTTTGTTGTTGTCGGAGAAAGTTTGGTAATATCTTTAGCTAAAACAGGCGGTTGGAGCGTACCCCGAAGTGTTGGAATTTGTTTCTTTATCATACTTTTAACTTGCAGATAATGTAAAAAAATTCAGTTTTTTATTTTTTGGAACAAGGATGTATGTGATATAAACATATTATCTGAGAAAAGATGGTGGAGATGTGGAATTCCTTTCTGCTCCCACACACCTAAATAAAACGATTGGCTGTTAAGTTGAAAGTCGGGGTTATGTCATAGGGGACAAAGCCCGCAGGGCTCCACTTGGGCTTTTGTAATTTCTAGTGCCTTCCACCAGGCAGTCAGGGTGGCGGAAATCATTGGGGTTTTAAAACAATTGTGTCGCTTAATCGATGTTGTAATGAAGAGTAAATCTAGAAGTCTGAGGTTTATACAATCCTTCTGTTCTAGTTCCAGCCAACAGTTAGTATCTCTGTTGAGTTGTGCCCATAGAATCATATATTGTAGCTGGTTAGCTATATAGTAGTGCATAAAATTTGGTGCCTCTAGACCTCCTTTGGATTTACTTTTCTGAAGAGATCTGTAATATTTGCCTGTGATAATTTTCACTGATCTATATTGATGTAAGGATTTTTGTACAGTAAATGATAGGGCTTGGTTTTGATTAAAATTTCCAAAATCGATTCGATTCAAAAGGGCCTGATTCGATTTGATTCACATTGATTTTCAATTCAGTTAAGGATTTCATGCAGTACCAATTTTACTTTTATTTGGAAGATTTGCAAATAGTAGAAACTTCTTTCTTTTACTTGGTACATTAGCAAAAATCTGAATATTTACATTTATAATTGAATCCAATGCAGTTACATTAATCATGTATATTTTATTGAACATGACCTGATCAAAACAGTAATGCTGTACAGTGCTATGCAGATTAAGTGGCAAAAACACTCAAGCAAATCACGACATTCACATTCCTGTGACGGTTTTTATGCTAAGGTTCCAGTGGTTAAATAAATAAATAAAAACTATTGACATAAGAGACACAGTCATAGTGCATAATTATGCATCCACATTTTGCGTTTTTATGTCCAATTTCTTACCTTACCTCTTTCGCTTTTTCTTTCATTTAAAGTACAGTTTAATTCAGTTGTGGGCAAACTCGGTCCTCAAGGGCCGACGTCCTGCAGGTTTTGGAGGTTTCCCTGCTGCAACGCAGCTGATTCCAATCAACAGGATCGTTACCAAGCTTATGCAGAGCTTGCTGATGAGCTGATCGTATAGCAATTGTGTTGGAGAAGGGAAACATCCAAAACCTACAGGACTCCGGCTCTCGAGGACCAAGTGTGCCCACCCCTGGTTTAATTACTGCCACATGCATGCACTCCTTTTAATAATGTGGCGATAATGCACCAAACGCACCTGCCAACCGCGATAAGAAAGAAGAAGAAATCATGCATTACCACCAGTGGCCTTCATAGCCATAGGTACCTACTGTATGCTAAAGAAGGGGGCGCTACTGAACCAAAAATCCGTAGTCTCGTGTAAGTTATAGTGTAGTATGACTTATTTACTATTTAGAGCAGCAAAATGCACAGTAAACGATCAGGATTCTACTTTTGGCTGACGTAGAATTTCAGTTAAGGTAAGCCATTTAAAACTACTGCAAAAAGAAAAGCTTTTCCATAGTGCATCTGTTTAAACAGTGTGTGTTTGCATGTGTGTATTTTTCGAGAGGGAGACCTGCGATGCGGATCCGCTTGCATTAAAACTTAGCCCATTTTTAAAGTTATATAGCAATCAGCAGCTTGGAGCAGCAAATGTTACACTATGCTGGTCTCTGACTACAGCGCAAACAGAAAAAGCAAATAAAGCAGAAAAAATAAAATAACTTGCATTTAGCCTTTTGCACTCATACACTGCATATACACCCAAGTGTAAACACATACAATGGAATATATTAGAAGTGAACATTTTTCCTTGACCTCTGATCTAAGATAAAAAAAATAAAATAAAATAAACATCTCCAGACACCATGTCTTTGTCTTTTGGTTGGCTAGTCTGTGCTATTGGAGCACCAACAACATTATTATTATTATTATTTGTTTTAGAAATAGCAATTGTTACGGTACCTGTTGTGATTGTAAGGTAACTATAACTTGTCTTTGTTGGACAAGATTACCAAGATGATGACTGCACCACATGGAGCATCTGTGCTCACAACTTGCGAGAGACTTTTTCTGTATGGTTATGTGGATTTGCAGGCTCAGTGGGCTAAGCTTTTCAGAGCAGTTCTGCACCTTTTAGATAGTGTCCTAAATCTCCTGCTTTCCTGCTGTCCTCGATGCTTTCTGCCTGTGACACTGTCCACCGAGTTTATGTAACAGCGGTAAACTCCTTAAACTATGAACCTCATCTGGTGGGGGATTGCAATTCAGCAGGCAACATCAAATCTCGGTCTGCTTTGCATTTTGGGATTTATTGAAACAAATTCGTCTTTCCTATTGCCAGCTAAATGTTGTCATTTCTCTCCTTTCTTCTCCCCCTCCTCCCTGCCCAGATTTAATCTCTACTCCTTTCTCTTCTTTTTTTTCTCATCAGCTTCCTAAAACAGCATAAACAAATTTGTTTGTTCTCCCCTTGCTGTGTTTCCAGGCCCTCTCTTTTAGAGAACATGCATGCTCTTCTGTTGTTCTGATTATTCCCTCAGAAGTCAGGCTCAAGCAAAAAATCGTTCTAAAAAAGCAAATTCAGAAAAGAAAGATAATCTTTTTTCTTTTTTTTTCTTGGTGCGCTTATTACTCCAAGATGAACTCATGCAGCTCTTTGTTGTATTCATTTTGTTACTTATTTCATTACTGTATTAAATAATTTGAACAGTAACAGTACTTGAGCATCTTAAATGAAAAGAGCGACACTGCGTGCCCACACATCATCCTCGCCATAAATGCTTTGTATTCTGTGTGATGGTTTAACCCAGGGGTGTCAAACATACGGCCCACAGGGTTTTAATCCAGCTCGCTAGATGATCTTGCCAAGTAAAATAAAAAGGAGTAATATCTGCCTAATTAATCAGACGGCCAAAATCAAAACATATAAATTCCTAATTTCACAAGCAATCTTCAGATGAGCAGTGCAACTTGCACACAGAATTGACCTGGATGTCATTGTTTTACTCACAACCAAAAGTTACATACAACATGTACAAACATGAACCAACATAAATCAAACATAAACATGCTGAATACGACACGCATTCAGTTACTGGTAACACAAACACATATGACATGGATTAATGTCCTAAAACTTCATTAACTGTGCCACACAATGCATTTTGGAAACAACACAGGTAAAAATGTATTTACAGTTGAGCCCTGCTATTTAGGGCTGGCCTGCAAATGGCGAAAATCTGTGCGAAACTGACACCAACTTTTTAAGTACCATGTACGTATACCATAATTTTGCCAGTCCGGCCCACTTGGTAATATGTTTTCCTCCATGTGGCCCCTGAGCTAAGGGGTTTCACATAGACTTTGCACAGATCTGATTGGCTGGATTGGATCAGGTGATATTTTTGCATTTTATGCAGATTTTCTGATTGTGTACAATGTATTTAATTCACGATCAATCAATGATGATCTGTGGTCTTCTAAATTTTGGATTAGGCTGTGAAAAGATGTGACCATGATCTGATGAGTGCATGATGAGTGCATTGGCAAAAAATGCTTGAGAATACTTCTGTTGATGCTTCGTAAACAGTACATAAGTTTATTTAAAATGTTACAACCTGCCACAGGCTAAAGATAGCAGGCAAGGCTCCAGGATTTTTTTTCTCTCCCGGGGCTAAAATGGGACTTGACCGATGCATGGGGGGCTGAAAAAGCTATTTCTAAATTAATTTTAGAATATCCATTAAAATGCTGGAGGGTTTAAACTTGGGCTACACAGATTTCTGATGGGGTAATAGCACCACGTAGCTCTGGAGTCACGCCGTACCTGACAGATAGAAAACAGACAACCTTTAGAATCTGGCATATTTACATGTAAATGTTCATTGACATACACTGGCCCATTTTAAATATCAAATATAATCTAGTGCTGTCAAAGTTAAAAGCGTTAAATAATAAATTAATCACAAAAAAAATTATCGCATTAATCATTTATTAACGCAGATTAATCACACTATCAATTTTGACCACAGATGATCCTTTAGCTGACAGCAAATGGTTACGTTAAAGGTAGCTTAGGTTGTTTAAGCAATAAATATAACTATTGCATTCAAGTAAAGTAAAATAAAATGTTTTTTTGCGTATGACATTCAAAATATTTGTATTTATTTGGAGTTGAAATAGCTCTACACATGACTCCTTCTTATGGTTTGTCATAATGCCACTGGGCAGGTTCAGACTACAAATGAGCAGTGTAACATAACACAGCGCAAACCTGTTATATGTACTTACCCAAGAAGGAACAGCAGTTTTCACTAACTGCGTGTCATTTAAACAATATCTCAATAATTTCTTTGTTACAGCTGCAGCTGTTGTGAAAGCACTATTTAAATAAAGAGGAATTGAATTGAGGAGTTATTTTGACCTGTTCATTATGTAGCTACTGCACATTACACTTGACTGAAGGATCAAAAGTATCAATATTTTGTTTTGGAATTGATTTTAAAACATTGTATTTAGTATCTGTATTTTATTGAGCTACACATGACTTTGTGTTGCTATTGAATAATATGTGTTCATCCTTGTGAGGTTATCAAAACTAGGTGGTTTAGAGAAGGTTTCTTCAACTTGTAATGAACATTGGAAGATTGTTGACAACTTCGGCAAGTACTCACAAAAAAGCTCTATGGACTTTGTCAGAGTAGCGTAGCAGTATGTGCATGCAGGGGAAAAGACTACAATCATTTTCCCTTATGATGCAATCTAGGAGAAAAATGACAACTCTTGGAAATTATGTCATTTTAAATGCACCAGTTTTTGTGTCACACTCTATACACAGAAAATCACAAGCACGTCTCTTGTCATATTTTCATGGATTTGTAGCTCTATTTGGATTTGTGGCAGGTTGCTTCACTCTAACTCGGTGCGGCCTGTTAGTGGGTCAATGCCATCTGAGTCAGGTCTGACTGGTAATGATGCAAATCACATACAAGGATAAAAAACGCTGGACAAACATAGCTGTCACCCCCAGCCTCTGATCCAGAAAATTTTGGGTGGCAGTAGCCTGCTGTGCCTCAAATGTTAGTTGGTTGCACAGGGACACGTCTTCTCCAGCTAGCGTCCTTCAAAGTGAGCTGCTTGGGAGAGGCAGCGGACTTGAGACATGATTCGACTCAAGTCAGACTTAAGTAGCTAATATCCGGACTTAGACTTGCTTGACTAAAACTTATCAAAGATAAGACTTGACTTTGATTTGATTTTGCTGAGAATTTTTCTAACTTAATAAAGTAAAGTGTGTTTTATTTGTTTTATCAGTTTATTCTTTAAGGACCATTACAAACTGTATGTCATTCTGACTGTATTATTAGTACAGCTAGCCAATGCAAGTACAGTCCGTGCTAGATGATAATACTGAGTGGCTAACTGTGTGGCTAAGTGGCTAACATACGTTCCGTTTTTATAAATAACATCCATTTTAAGGCCCTGAACAGTGTACAGGCCTACACTAACTTTTGAAGCAATACCATCAGCTACGTGTGTTGTTTTCACTTGGTTGACACACACCATTGTAATGTGTCTCTGATTAAGCTATATGCCCAAAGTGAGCTAATGTTAATAAAAACAAAATATATATATTTTTTAAATACTGTACAGTATGCATTTCTAGCATCAATAAGATAGATAAACTAAATATTTACTATCACAGCTACTCTAACGTAATTTCCTATAAAAATGCTCATTAGGTTACATTTTACAATTGTAATTTAATATTACGTACAGGCTTTTAACATAGTCAGCACATCAGTATGAAATATGACCTTTGATATAATAATGAAGCAGACAATTATTTAATTGAACTGAAACCCAGTCAGTGGTTCTAAATGAGACACCCACTCAAATTAGGGTTTGAATTACAGTAAACAAGAAGCAATGCAGATTTTATTCACATTACCTCAGAACTGTGAGGCAGGCATGCTAAGAACTAACATTTCCATATTCTCCATTCTCTGAACTGCTCACATTTTTGCTGAGAAATCCTCCATAGGAGTACAACCAAACTATCTCACTGAAACAATCTGTCTGAGTGGTGTTATGTATATGCACTCGATCAAATCATTTCGCCCTATAAGAAAGAAAAATTCAATTTGAGTGTGGATGAATGTGCAGAAATGCAAAAATTCTACTGCATCAGTTGGCGATTGCACCAAAGGCAGACTTCAATCTCCTACTCTTTTCTCTCGCATGCTTTCTTGCAAAAGCAAGTTGCTCTGAGATGTGTGGGTGAATGGCAACACCATCAAATGCAAGCAAAGAGCTCACAAAAGGTGCACTTTTTCAGTAATCACTGTCTGTGATATGAAACGGGGCAGTTGTGTTCTATGGAGCGGATCTGAGTCTGTGCAAAAGGCAAAGGAATTGTCTGCGTATTCCCATACGCCTCTTGAATTTTGGGACACAAAGCAAAGAAGAAAATGTTGCAAGGATTGCTACACAAATGTGATTCTCTGTATAAAAACAAATTCTTTCACAATCCTTGGGTGTGAGTGGGAGTGTGTGTGTGTTTGTGTTTCAAGCATGGCTTGGTTCTCACAAAAGTGGCAGCAAAAGCAAACCCATCAATCTATTAGTTACTGGTGGAGGAATAAAACAGACCACAAAGCGGTCAAATTGACTTTTACAAATTCACGTGTGGTAAATTTAGCTTGTGTTCCTTGATCAAGTTCCAGCTGTTTATATACTTTATGTAACCAAATGGGAGCAAGGAGAGGCCTGTATCAGCAAACAATAATATTTCAATCAAATTAAATAAGAACATTGCAAAAGGGAACATTTTTTATAAGCCTCACATCATACAAGTTGTAGCTGATTTTGGTCAGTGAAATGTGTTAATCAGTTCACATATCAAGAAATAGAGTACACTCACCTGTGTGAGTTGACTCACCGGATGATTGAAAAACCTTCCCCAGACAACAGCCATCTATCCAGCTGTTGCCAGGAGTAACTAAAATCAACCGAAAATATAAATGCCGTTTTCAAACGTCTTTTCATTTGAACATTTCGTAACATTTCAAGCCGAAGCAGTGACATAGAATTTCAGCCACCTCACACTGTATCTGAACAGTAGTTGCACGCATGTCATGTTGAGTAATGGAAAAATCATTTACGGTGCTCCAAGGGTGTTTATTATATGGCTTTGAAAGGACTTAGGGGGACATGACATTTCACCTACAAGAGCGTCAAGCATGTAATTATCATTGGAGGCAAAACACTGCTTCAAATATCATTAAAAAAATAGCTTTTCATCCGTAAAGGCAAGGCTTGGAGGCACTTCACAGCAGATATGTCTGATGTTTATCAGTCTCGAGCCAGTATGGAAATAAACACTGTGTAAATATTTTCAGCACATTTGCATTTATGCGCATGAGAAACTGTACATACGGTTTCTGTAGTTCAAATATACAAATTTTCCTTGTGGATTCTCTGACCAGTATTGCACTTTTAATAATTACTGTAAACCGGTGAGTCATAACAAACCAAAACATGGCATCTCTCTCTTTCTCTCTCATGTCCTCCCTGTGCCTCCCACATTCCAAAGACATGCATGTCAGGTTAATTGAACACTCCAAATTGTCCATAGGTGTGATTGTGAGTGTGGATGGTTGTTGGTCTCTGTGTGCCCTGTGATTGGCTGGCAACCAGTGCAGGGTGTACCACGCCTACTGCCCGAAAGCCAGCTGGGATAGGCTCCAGCGACCCTTGTGAGGACAAGTGGTTAAGAAGATGGATGGAGTATATACCGTGCACACACACACACACACACACTGATACTTATTTATTGATGAGTTTATGTGAAACTAATAAATGAGATAACACTCTAGTTCTACTCTGGAAATGGTGGAAGGTAGAAATGATTTAGGGCTATTTTTCAGGATCACACCGATCCAGATCTTGACTAAAAGTTGGAACTTTCTCTTCCCCGTGCACAGATCAACCCCAGAAGGATGATGAAGATGCTTCATTGTCATCAGCCTCAGACCCCAGCTCTGCACTGTTTGATCACTGGGGTCATGACCTGGGCCCAGAAAGTCGAAGGGTTGCCATCAAAAAGTTCCGCTACTATGGTTACAACAGCTACCTCAGTGACCGGCTCTCCATCACCCGGCCAATCCCGGATTTTCGCCCGGACGGGTCAGTCAGAAAGTGACTTGGTTGTGTTGCTGACAGCTGTCAAATGTGTGGAATAATGTAATTCCTCTGTTTTTGTCCCTCAGATGTAAAAACATGTGGTATTCATCTGACCTTCCTCAGTTGAGTATCATCTTCATCTTTGTCAATGAGGCCTTGTCAGTGTTGCTGCGCTCCGTGCGCACAGCCATCCAGAGGACTCCATCCTATTTACTCAAGGAGATTATACTTGTGGACGACCACAGCACCAACTGTAAGGGTTATTAACCTTCTTCAGTGGTTTTATGTTGTATTAAAGGGAAAGTCAACACCAAAATGTTCTTTACGATATGTTCTATGCAGCCACACTAGTGTAAACATGGTATTCTGATGCATTTGTGGAATATGAATTGAGTAGCAAAATCCACCCATTTTTATCCATCTCAAGGGGCGGCCATTTCCCACATTCTGTCGACTGAAAATGTCCTCACTGTTGCTCAGTGCTCAGGTAACGACCAATCACAGCTCAACTTGCAAACGTCACATGACCAAACTCAGAAAACATGTGAGACGTGATTGGTCGTTACCTGAGCCCTGAGCAACTGTGACGTCATTTTCAGTTGACAGCAAGTGGCAAAATGGCTGCCCCCTGAGATGGAGAAAAACGGGTGGAGTTTGCTGCCTGATTCATATTCGACAGACTCAATATTAATCAAAATGTCGTGTTTGGATAAGTTTTGGCAAGCCAGGTTAGAGACATGCCGGACAGGCGGCCATAGGCAGCAATTCGGCTCCGTCCGAAAACAGGATGGCCCAATCAAATTCGACTATTTGCGTGACATCGTCTTCGTCAGCAATGCCACTCCTCAGTCATCAAGTTTTTCCCGCAACAACGACATTCAACAACGACATTCAACAACGACGTCATTCACTACTGTCTCTCGTCGGCTAGTAACCTGGTTGGATTTTTACTCCGTCTCCGCAAAATAAATAAATAAAAGACTTCAACAAGTCGCTTTTCTGACGTCACGTCCGCTCTTTGCTCATTGGTTCAGTCCACTGTCTGTAGCTCAGGTTTGCCCTGCCTTAGAAATGCGAGTGAGTCTGTATTTCCAGGCTAGCATGTCTCCCTTCTTCAACCAGCTGAATCTAATGATCAGCTCATCAGCAAGCTTTGCTGAAGCCTGATAACGATCCTGATCATGAATCAGGTGTGTTGGTGGAGAGAAACATGGAAAACATGCTGGGTAGGGGTTCTCGAGGACCGAACTTGGCCACCCCTGGTTCAGACTGATCGCAATGTGATTTAAATATTAGGTTGCAATGATGAACAAAATTCACCGTTTGGTTCAGTTTGATATTTTAATGGCAAGGTTTAATATTTTTCGATACAAAAAAGGAAATGTTCATGCCTTTTTATTTTTAAAGATACCTTTACATAGGATGATTTGTCATCATGTCCTCCTTGTCATGTTTGGTCCTGGCAAAACATCCCCATCTCTTCATCCTCATCTCACAAAGCAATGTTCACTTGCGTTCCAGGAGTTGTTAGCATTCTGTGCTGATTCTGAGCCAGTACAAATTGTGCATCAGTGCCCAATTTTAGACACCACAAGAAAGGTAAAAAGGTGAAAAAGACACCCCAAAAAAACAACATAGCTGAGCTCAGTAGACTAGTGGTAGAGTGTCTACCCTCAGACTGAAAGGTCGTGGGTTCAATCCCTGGCTGACTACAAAAATGGGACCCATTTGCCTCACTGCTTGACACTCAGCATTATGGGTTGGAATTGTGACGTTAGATCATGAAATAATTCCTGAGTGCAATCGCTGCCCCTCACTGCTCCCTTGGGGGCTGGGTCAAATGTGGAGAACAAATTTTGCCCAACTTAGGTCGGTGTGACAGTCAGTGGTACTTAAACTTTATTTCTTCATGACAGTTATTGTGGGAATGCTGGAAGCAATTGTGATTTCTATTCTCCTCACTTTTTGGCAGAGAAACAACTCCCACATAATACTTCCGATTTACACTGTTTAAATTTCAACTTTCTTCAAAAATTCACGCCTTCCGGGGTATTTTTCGTCTGATTCCACATTACTTACAGTATTCACACAATTTAATGTTAAATATCAACTTTTCCCCATCCATTTTCAATGGGACTGACATTGGACTTTTTCTAAGTCCCACTTTCCACGCCCACTTCCATAAATACAAGTGATCATCATTACCAGCTCTCTGATATCACTCAGTGGCGCACTTGGTCAATTGAATTGTCCTGTAACCAGGAGGTCGCCGGTTCAAATCCCACCTCTGACTGTACATTGCAAATGTATCCATGGCAATTATGCTAAGGGCATACATGTATACCAACTGACTATCATAGCTTACCATCTAAATGAATGGAGGGTACTACATGCCTAGGTGTTGCTATTGAGTGATTTTTTTTTTTTTACTTTTGTTCTTGTTGCATTTTTCAACTGGATATCATTAATTCCACTTTTCCATCTAAATGAATAGAGGGTACTTTCAGATAACACTTTCCCATATACATTTCAACTTGCTTCAAAAATTCACGCCTTCTGGGTTCAAGTGTTCTTTTTATTCATTTATCTTTCAACTACAGACGCTCCCCAACTTACGAACGAGTTACGTTCCGAGCGATCGTTCGTAAGGTGAATTTGTTCGTAAGTTGCTTCAGTGCTATATTTTGTATTATAATTTATGTTTAAAGAAAATACGTACAGTACTGTACTACGTATGTTAGAGAGAGAGAGCGAGAGACACACACAGTATGTATATGTATGTAATAAGATAAATAAAATCAAGTTTAACTTACTTTTGGAAGATGTACTCGATGCTTAAGGAGAGGAGGAAGAGGAGGATTTTATATCATGAGAGGTTCTTCGTCGTCGCTGGAATGGGCTTCAAAAGTTACTTCCTCCTCCGTAACTTCAATGTAGGAAGAAGTTGAGGGTCGCGGAGAAGAAGATGAGGGTTGATGAGTATCTTCCTTGGAGGATTTACTAGAAACTGGCCGAAAGAAGCGATCTAACTACGATTGCACAGTTTTCTTCTTTTTTCATCATAAATGATGCGGTAGCACTGTATGGCATCATTCAATTGATTTGCAACCTTTGTGCAACGTTCAATATTTGGGTCTTGCTGCTCGAAGAGTGCGATGGCTTTATCTATGAGCGGCAGGCGTTTCTTCTTCTTCCCCCTCCTTGACACGTTGCTGAGCCTCCAATGCTGGGTGAGCTCTCACAGCGCCAAGCGTCGGTATTAGCGGCGGAAAGAAGCACTACAGTACTCGGAAAAAGGTGCGCAATAAAAAATCTAACTTACAGCATCTCTTTCCGAACATTTTTTGACATGCGCGAATGCACGCAGACATGTTCGTATGTACCGTTGTTCGTAACACGAATGTTCGTAAGTAGGGGAGCGTATGTACAATTAATGCTTTGTAATTTTCACATAATTTATCTTTCAATTTACTTCATAAGCATTCAGCTTAGCATTCAGCTATTAGCATTCAGCTTTCAGCATTCCGACGCAATTTCTGCTGAAATTGCACTTCGTCTAGTTGCAGTTTACAGTTTCTCCGAAAGAATTGGAACACCAAAGTCAATTCCTTTGTTGTTGTATACTGAAGACATTTGTGTTTCAAATCAAACGATGAATATGAGACAAAAGTTCAGAATTCCATCTTTGATTTCATGCTATTTACATCTAGATATGTTAAACGTCTCTGGACACAGCACCTTTTGTTTGAAGCCACACTGTTTTCAAATGAGCAAAAGTATTGAAATAGACATTATTAAATAAAATAAATTAAATGAAACTCAAAGTAAAAAACATTTAATATTTGGCTTCTTAAACCATACTTGCAGTTGCTGCATCACACCGAGTCTGCATCAACAGACTGTTGAGTCTTCATTTGAAATGCTTTTCCAGGCCTTTACTGCAACCTCTTTCAGCTCTTGTTTGTTTCTCCTGAGGTATTCTCCCTTCAGGAGGTAAAAAATATTCTGCCATCTATGCAAAATTGCAAAAATTCCCATTTTTCAACTACCGTTCTAATAGGCTAACAATTTGGCCAAACAATGACTTAGTCAATAATGTTATGAGGCTAACGAGATGGCAGAAAATGAATTAGTAACATAAGGCGCTTGGTTTAATGACTTGTTATTTAATGTTTGGATACATCTAATTTTAATGCCTCTAACCACCCACCACATGGTAGCCTACCCTTCAAACACTCTCAAATTTTGTGAAATAAGCTCATCTTCTTTCAGGTCAGCAGCAAACTCTGGCTCATTAAGGAGAAACAGGCAAGAGAATTTAGGTTGGTAGTAATAGGAAAGAGAGGAGAAGGCAGCAGCTGTAGCCTACAGGCAGGATTATAGCAGGGATAAATCCAATGAGTAATTTAGAATTTTGAGCTGTTCTGCGGCGGACAGTCTCTGTCTGAAGTGGTTTGTGTCATTCTTTCTATGCAAATAATGCCGTTACGGTGCATACCAATACCATTATTCATTAAGAAAACACTGCCACACACACAAACAAACCTTAACTGCTTAATGAACGTGAGAATACAACTTTTTATGTTGATGCATTTGTTTACTGGTTTTTCATTAGCATAATTATTTAAGGAGCTGTTTCTGTTACATACAACATAAAATGAGATAGCCAAGACTAACCTTTCCCTAACGCTAGCATGAATTGAACAGACCAACAGTTAAAGTGCCATTTTAGGACTTCTTTTTTAAGAACAGTATTGCCTTTACAATTCTATTATTCTTATTATCTTCACATCATTGTGTCACTTGTGCATGGGGGAAAAAGTCAGTTTCTCATTTATTTGAACAAGTTACAAATGCTTTGGCACATCCATGCAAATGATTATGTACAATTATCCAGACACACGAGGGAAGATGCCAAGATGCGGTTGCTTGCTTGTCGCCATTGCCACAGCATTTTGTATATTTCCATCCTCGTTCTAATATTCACATTGTTCCGTTTTTACTACCGTGTTTTGCTTTTCCTTTACGTATGTATTAGTTTCGTGTTGTTTATTTTAGCATCTGTTCTTTGCGGCACTCCATCCACCTACAATACCTTAGCTATCATATCAGTCATGATTTTTGTTTTCTTTTCACGTTAACCTTTTGTCATGTTTTTTTTTTTGTTGCCTTTCTGCACCTGTAAGCTCTTCCTGTTGAATAACATTTGTAAAACTTGTTCTACTTGGTTTGAGTTGCATTGGAAACCAACACCAGCATTGCTATGCACACCTGACCAGAGATGAGAAAAGTACTGACATTCTGTACTTGAGTAAAAGTACAATTACTTGTATAAAAAAAGGACTTTGGTAAAAGTAAAAGTACTCATTCAAATAATTACTCAATTAAAAGTAAAAAAGTACACGCTCAAAAATTTACTTAACGAGTAAAAATAAAAAGTAGTTTTACCACGTTTCCTCTTCGTGTCATATTATTTGAAGACCATTAAATTTAAAAGATCATCACTGAAAACTCTTAAAACTGACTAGATCGCCTAATGAAGCCCTTGCAGTATTTTTTATTTTTTTTTACTTCTCTAGATGGTGCTCTTGGTTTAAAGATGCAATGGAAGTTCCCACTGCATCAACCAATAATGCCATTTAAAAAATATTACAAGTGCTTGTCATTAACCCCTTCAGACCCATAGATGGTTGCATTGGACATGACATTTGCATGTCTAAACCAATAAAAAGCATAATTTGAATGTTGTCAACAGACTCAACACTTCTGGTTCATGATTGGATCTTACATAACCAATCACGATCGCTTGTGATTGTTGATTTGCATGATGTTCATGTTAAAAATGTTGCATGTAAGCTTTTCAATTAACAACACTTTACAGCCATATTATCTTGGTGTCCACTATAACAAAAAAACAACAACAACAAAACATTTCCATGTTGTTCTTATGTGGGAAAAGAGTCAAAATCAGCAAAAAAAACAAAAAACATTTTGCCCAGCAGAAAAAATGTGAGTCTTGAAGGGGCTAACCAGGGCCAAGCTAACGAAAGGGTAATGATATTTAGCTTTACCGTACCTTACCTCGTTATGGTTTTTTTTTTTCAGATAATACGGAGAATTTTTTGTAGGCGGCTAGCTCGTACACTTTAGGTTTACACAGGACACAATGCATTCGCCATGAATTGTTCTTCGAACAGACCAATGTGAACATTTCCCGCAGGTAAGGCTATGGGTGGGTGGACTGGGCGGTCAGTTGACTTGCTAGCTCCTTCTCAAGCAAGTCCGTAATGTTGACAACGTCGACATTCTCCACATTGTCACCCATGTTGCTTCTTAATAAAAGGCGGCCGTGTGCTATGCTACATTCAGAACAACAGGCAAACATTGCGTGTTCTCGCGTCATCTTATAGCTTGAGATAGAGCTTATCACAAGCGGGGATGGAGGTCGGGGACCGTGTGTAACGCTTCATAAGAGTCAGGAACATTGACGGCATCTAATCTCTTTTTTAATCGTCATGCATGTAAAACAAAAGTAACGACTAACAACCCTCTGTTTTGAAAATGTATTGAGTAAAATGTACAGATACTGTTTTTAGAATGTAAGGGTTAAAAGTAAAAAGTATTCTAAAAAATGAATTACAAGGTATTGGAAAAAAACTACTCAAGTACAGTAACAAAGTATTTGTACTTCGTTACTTCTCATCTCTGCACCTGACAAGACAAAAGTGGCTACAGGGAGCTAATTGGTTGACACAAGGAAAAGGGCTGACAAGAACAGTTGGGGATGAAAACCAAACAAGCAGACATGAACACGAGACACTGGAAAACTTAACACATGAACCAAAACAAAATCGAATAAAAATGTCAAAATTACAGATCATGTTCATTTGACTGCATGTAATACAAATGAGTGTTTTTTTTTTCTCCAGTGGAACTGAAAGAGCACCTCCAGAGTTTTATTGATGAGATAAATGTTCAGCATGGACCTGAGTTCATCAAAGTGGTCCATCATGACAAGCAGGAAGGACTGATCAGGTCCAGAGTCAGTGGGTGGAGGGTTGCTTCAGCACCGGTGGTGGCTCTGTTTGATGCACATGTGGAATTCAACACTGGTTGGTGAGTTTGCATTAATACGCTTTTAATATGCAGACATGTAATTCTGTGTTGGAATTTTAGTTTAGGAACAAAAACACAAAAATAAAAATGCTAACAAAGGTCAGTACAGAAGAATGGAGAAATACGGAAAAATAGGGTCCAAGGCGAGAAAGGGAGAAAAGTGATGAGGATTCTAAAGACCAACAAGGGACTGAATAACATTTTATTTTTAGTTTGTCACATTGTGATGGTATGGCTAATAGAGATATTTTTTCCTCAGGGCCTCAAATCCCCGGCCACACTCTCGCCTAGAGTAAACAGCTGTGTAGATTCACTGTATACTGGAATGCCTTTTATATTTATATAACTAAATCAGTCTGACCAGGTGAAAGATTCACCTTCCAATGAATAAACAATATGAAAGACAAAAAATACCCTTATGGCTGTGATATTGCTTCTTTGTACTTTTACAAGAAGTCTCTGGGGAGGATGAATTGATTGTCTGTTGATGTCTCAATTGGGACACTTAAAGCTAGTTTGCAGATTCTGGCAGTTTGTCTCTAAAGACTAAAATGAATAGATAATATTTTTGTTTTCTACAGATCAATAGTATTTTGATATCAAGGTCTGCATATGATCTTAAATTATGGAGATAGTTTAAAAAAAAAAAAACGCTATCAAACAGGAAAAAAAGTAATTTTACCAAATTTTAAGTCAAATATTTCACCTGAATGAGTCACATTCAAATTCAAACTACTCCACAGTATCGTATACTTTGGTTTGTAGATTATTTTTGGATCATGTGAGAATGCCTGAGCAACCAGAGGGGAAAACAACAACACGGTAATAACAAGTAACCGCTTCACTACACTGGCCCAAACTGAGCTTTCTCACTATCTGTACACAGATTGGGGTCATTGAAGACTCCGAATTGCCTGTAATTGTGAAGATCATTGGAAATGTTTGTCGTTTTGTTTTGTTTTGTTTTTTTTGTTGTTTTTTTCATTTCCAAAAAAAGAGTACACTCATCCCGACCTTGAGATACTTGATACTCAGATACAAGATGACATACAGTCAAACTATTTTGACGTATGCCTCCTCTTTATGGGTAAAAAAAATAAAAAAATAAAAAATAATAAAAAAAGGAGAGCAATGATGATGACATGTCAAATGAACAATACTGAGCTCTCCAGGAAAAAAAAAAAAGGAAATGTTTGTCGTGAGAAAGATTGTGAATAATCATGTTCCTTTTGGAAGTTTTTGTCAAAGTGTGTGTGGGGGGGGAGCAAATGTATAAAGTGGTGACGTGCAGGGTGTAAACTTGTAAATGCTTGACATTGATACTTTTTATCTGAACTAATCAAATGATTATTGGCTCATCAATTGATAAGTAGGTAGAACAGATTTTAACAAAATCAATGTGTCTTTGGGAATTGTATTGGTCATATATTTTCGGCGTTCATAACTACATCAGTCAAGATTTACATGGCACATGATGGAACGTCTCAGAATTGGTCATAAATTTATTACCATAGGAAGTGTGTTTAGTTTATTGCTGGTTATTTCAATGTAGCATATTTAGATCTTCAAATTTCTTTCTAATGGCTACAACATGGACTGGAATCAGAGATGTATCACAAGCAGGTTGCAGCATTTTTCATCTGCTTTGTTTTTTTTGCCATAACGGCCAGGTGGCCATCATATATTATTAAGAATTAGGTAGATGATTGAATTATTTAGTAAATTAAATTATATTAAATGAAAGTATGTAGAGTTCTCAGCCAAGTTTCTCTTGGCCTCCCACAGGGCCGAGCCGGTTCTTCAGCGAATAAAGGAGGACCGTACTCGGGTGGTGTCTCCTTCTTTCGACAACATCAAATATGACACATTTGAGATGGAAGAGTACCCGCTGTCTGCTCAGGGCTTTGACTGGGAGCTTTGGTGTCGATACCTCAACCCACCGAAGTCCTGGTGGACGTTGCGCAACCACACAGCTCCTATCAGGTAAAAACATGAGTAAGCATGAGCCCTGAGAGATTCTTCTCTTCCTAAGATGTGATGAATGTTTTAATAAAAAATACCTCAGGGGGTTTAGCACTTTCCAAGCCCACATATAATCAATTAAAATCAAACTCCTATCTAAGGTTTTGTTATATGCTGTTGTTACGGTGTAATTGTTGGGCAGCTGCATAAATGTATACTATAAATGAAGTTTTCCTTTTTTTTTCTTCTTTTTTTTTTACATACTTAGTAGGGGTGTCAGTCAATTAAAATGTTTAATCAAATTAATTGCATGACTTTACTAATTAACTCACGATTAATCACAAATTAATCACACATTTCATATCTGTTCTAATTGTACAATTGTAGAATTTTTTTTTTCCAGTTTTTTATACTCTTGTTAACATAAGTGGCTAACCTCATACAATTATTAAATAATACATATTATTTAGCATAGTTATTTTATATAATATAAAAAGTTATACTAACAAAAATGTAGTAAAAAATACACTCACACAAGTCAAGTTCTGAGATATATTTCAAGTAGAGTAAGTTAATAAAGGCTCATGCCTATAAGACATCTTTTATGGAAAGTAGCATGAAATTAAATAGTAATAGTAAGAGAGATCAGTGGTAGTTTTTGTGTCATGAAGTTCCCCGTTGAACCCTTTTTTGTATTCAAAATCTGTGTTTACCCTGTTCTCTGTGTTTACCCTTATCTTTTTTTAGGAGTCCCGCTCTTATCGGATGCTTTGTGGTTGACAGGAAGTACTTTGAGGAAATTGGCCTACTAGATGAAGGGATGGAAGTTTACGGAGGGGAGAATGTGGAGCTTGGTATCAGGGTAAGTTTGTGCACAACAAGCCGCATCCAAACAAGGCAGGCCGCCACATAACAACAATTTCCTCTAAAAATAAACTAAAAATAAACTTGAGTTCAGAAGTATATGCAGTCGTCACCATACACAATCAGGTATGCTGGAAGGAAACATTTCAAGCATGCAGATTAAAGAGAATGACCTTTCTTTGAAAGAATGAGAGGTTTGTTTTTCATGCCATTTTTTTCCTTTTCAGTTTGTCTGACTCAAGGTACAATCCAGTGACGTGCAGTGACCTCTAGGTTTAGTTTATTCGCAAATTGAGACGCACACACCAATTACAAATTTGTGTGTCGACAGGCGAGTGTACAACGTATCCTAGGGTGACCATGTTTTCATTTCCAAAAAAAGAGTACACTCAGCCCGACCTTGAGATACTTGATACTCAGATACAAGATGCCATACAGTCAAACTATTTTGACGTATGCCTCCTTTGTATGGGAAAAAATAAATAAATACTCACTTTTGAAGTCTTAAATTTTTTACTCCACAATCTTTTTTTTCTTTTTTTTTCGAGCGGGGTTCGTACCCATCGCCTCCGGTGCGGCAGCCCAACACTTGCCACTCAGCTAAAGTTCTGGGACACCGTCAGCCAGTGCGCAGTCTGCCAGCCACAGTAAACGTTGCAGTGCACTCTGCCTCCCATTTGGCGCACAGCGAACAATTGACAATTTCAAACCCGCTAGGACGCCCGGAAAGAATGTCATGAAGTGAATATCTCCCTGTAAAACAGCCTAATTCCTCACAAAATCAAGCTAGCAATAGCAATGCCAAACACCATGTAAAGTGAAACAGCCAGTTAATCGAACCACATCCACAAAGCCAATCTTTCCTTTTGCACCATTCTTTGTGAAAAGTATGAATAATTCTTTGTCCCTTACTTTGCTGAAGATCCGGTAACTAAGGCGTTGGTCTCCCATCCTTCAAAAGATGGCGTTTTCCCTCAAAAGAAAGGCGTGAAAATAGTTTTATATTCTCCAGAGTGGCGTTTTCTTACCGCTTTGCTGTGCACTAAGTGTGTTTTGAATTCATAAATGCACTGCGCGAAAGTAGGTTCGCATAGGAATAATCCAGCGACGTAAAAAGGCTGCGTAGCGATCTGCCTATTTGCGTAAAGGACTTTTCTACTGGGAAACTGACTACGCATGTGCAAACACACATCGCTACGCGTAGAGAGCCGGGAAAAGCACAGTAGCGGTGTGCCTTCAGGAGGATAATTTTTGCAGCATTTTTGCCTGGAGGCCAGACGAAGTAATGAGTCATTTTTAATTGAGGTATGAAAATCACCAAATGTTGTCACTTTTAAACCTATAGGTATTGTACGCTTTCTGAAATGAAAGGAATAATTAAAATAAATTGAAAAAGCCAAACGGTTTCAACTTTCATTTCAGCCTGGGGTAGACAAGGCGGTGCCTACCTTGCCTATCCTAACCGCATGTCACTGGTACAATCGCATAACATTATAGTTTTAAATTACTGTACATTTTTCCTATTTTTTTTCTATGAATCACACCACATTACTTCAACTACTAACTCATTTTATTCTCCAATTTCTTTAAAGTAGCACTTGGGAACTTTTCAACCTTAATAAAATATTTTCATAACTCTTTTGATGAACCATCGACTTAAAATTGAGGAGGTTGGTATCATTTTTACTGGCACTATAAGCAACTTTGAGGAGGATGGTAGGAACACTGCAACACAAAAAAATACAAATATGCTGACTGCTTTATGGCTTATGTCACCTGTTTGTTATAAAGACGGAAGTCGATTTGAATGTCGACGCTCAATGGCATGAGCTCAAAAATCACCCAATGCGATTGTCCTCATGGGAAATGAGGTTTACCTCCAGGCATAACATTACCACTTCTGTCCATATGGCGGCGCCATAATCAACATAAACTGAAAGTTCAGTAGTGTTGCTTTAAGGTCAACTAAATAAGCTAAATAACATTCTAGTGATATACAATTGGGATTTTACTGAGACAAGGTTTTTCTTATGAACAGTCAAGTATATTTAACCTTCATGAGAATTCATTAATAAATTCATTAAGATGTGACATTTAGGGATGGAATTAGCAGAGGTGGGCAATCTCGGTCCTTGAGGGCCGGAGTCCTGCAGGTTTTGGAGGTTTCTCACTTCCAACACAAGCTGATTCCAATCAACAGGATCGTTATCAGGCTTATGCAGAGCTTGCTGATGAGCTGATCATATATCAGCCGTGTTGGAGAAGGGCAACATGCAAAACCTGCAGGATTCCGGCCCTCGATGCCCACCTCTGAATTAGAGTGTAGAGGTCAGTGTAGAAAGTTTCACTTCTTTAGTATAATCTGCTATTTAACTTATTTCTTCACATCCCATTTTATTTGTTATATTTTTTTCCTCTTTTCCACTTTTATCTGCATTTTTTTTTTTTACTTCTTTACTTCTATGCCCTCGTGTGTGAGACGGATTGCAGCTACATAAACATATTGCCTTATTGTCTTATCTCTAGTATTACGAAATCTGTATAGAGAATGCTGAAATGTATAATTTTTTTTTAGGGAAGCACATATCTCCATTTTTTTGTTACTGTTCTTGGGCACTTGGCCAAATGCTGCTGTATTGTTGTTCTGCAGAAGGTCTATGCATTGGAAAGATAGGGGGAAGAAGGCAGGAATTTATTGCACACACACAAACAGAAAAATGCCATTTTCGGCCAATTCACTTCAGGTTTATTTTGAGGTGGGGGGAAAGGACTCACAATAAAAGTTATACAATTCATAGCATTACAGTTCGGAGAAAGTTGATTCCGTTCCCTATTCTGTCATTTCGTTGAGTGTAATAAAAGACCACAGCACAAAGCAGGCAGGGTTTATTTGGGGGTTTTTTAGTGCAGGAGAAAATTGAAGATTGACAATCAAGCGCCACCCCAGACAGCAAGCAGTTTGAAACGATATGGAACCAACGTTATTTTCCCAACAACAAATTATTAAATCAATATTGAAGGTTAATGTGGATTCTACATCAATGGTCAAGAATTAGAACAACATTGCCAAAATTGCGTTTTAACATAATGTGAGTAGAATGGGGTGGTACTAGATAAGTTCTTGTACTTCCACCTACAGTAGGACTCCAGTGAACTATGGCATCTATTGATCATCTTTTTCTTTCTTTCTTTCAAATTGTATTTTTATATCTTGTAGTGTGTTTACTCAATCAAAAAATTAAAATCAAAATGTAAAAAAAAGTCAATGAATCAGTGTTCAAAATCTGATTTTGGTTTTCCCTCATGTTGCACATTGTTTAAAAGTGAAATAACCAGTGAAGGTAATTTCTTTGAGGAACAAGTGATCTAACCTTCTATTATTCAACAACCACTGATTTGATTAAATTAACAGTTGCGCAATCACCTTGCATAATGGTATTGTGACTGTTAGGATATTTTCCAATCCGAATGGGAACAGTGAACAAACATGGGGTGTGACAACTTGGTGCAATTTTGAGTAATTTATTGCAATTTATTTTTGTACTTGAAGCAGGTTATCAATAACCTGGCAATAGCCAGATTGATAATTGTGATTCACTCAAGGGAGTTCTCCACAATATCAATCTGGGACTGCTCCACTGTGATTTGCTCTGGAAAAGTGGGACATTCTGAACAATACTTTGAGCTGATTGGATGATGCATCAATGATGTGCACATCTACCAAACTTTTGTTTTGGGTTTGCTGTTTTAATCATGTTCTTTGTTTTGTGACAAATGAATAACTGCATTTAGAAGATGTGTTCATGTGAATCATTGATTTATTTAATAAAAACATATGATTTTGTTGTTTTGTTAATGAAAATAAAGCTAATTCTCTTTCTCTCTCTCTCTCTCTCTCTCTCTCTCTCTCTCTCTCTCTCTCTCTCACACACACCCACTCACTTTTAGGTATGGCAGTGTGGTGGAAGTGTGGAGGTCCTTCCTTGCTCCAGAATTGCGCACATCGAGAGAGCCCACAAGCCTTACACAGAAAACCTGACTGCCCTCGTGCGGCGCAATGCTTTAAGAGTAGCTGAGGTCTGGATGGACAACTATAAGAGTCACGTTTATATGGCCTGGAATGTTCCACTTCAGGTACCGTATTTGAACCAGCTGAAAAACAGTTAAACCAACGAAAGTGACATTTATTAATTGACAGATATTTTTGTGTGTTTGATAGACCAATTAGGCGACGAGTCGACTTTACTACTCCGCATCAATGCCTTGAAGTCAAATAATCGCTAATCACCTGTTTTTTGGGGCATTTCATCTTCTAATTGGCCAATTTACTGAGGACTTTTGACTTGCTATTCTGATGCTGTCACAGGATTATAATCTGTGTTGCAGTAAAATGTAAACAAAGGCGACACCATTCATTCATTCATCTGCATGAGTCAGAGAGTAGAAAAATAAGTTGGTTATGGGAGAGCATAGTGGTTAGCCTTGGCTAGCTTTGGCCATTTCAATGTGCACTAGTCTTAATGTATTCACACAAGCGGGAACATGGGACAAGTAGTGAGGAATGAAGGACGTAGCACAAAGTAAAGTGAAGTTCCATCTTTGTTGTGGTTGTGTGTATGTGTTCTAGGGTGAGGAGTTGTCACTTGGGATATAGGGATTCCGATATCGGGCATTTTGACAAATACAGGGAGTTGAGGACTCCCTGTACCGGTATCGGCTTTCTTTTTTTTTTCTTTTTCTTTTTTTTTCTGACAGCCGATAAAAGGTAAATCTAAAATAATTTTAATCTCACGGAACTTTTTATTTTTAGTTAACTATATAAGAGATGCTGCTGACCATGGGAACCTTCTGAACCTTTCGTTTTTTGTTCGACATTAATTATAACAAAGAAATGTGAAAGTTTAGACCTAGATACACCAATCCGACGTCGGGCTTACCCCCTGTGACGTTGGCTCAGATGTCGGCACGTCGCGTAGAAAAATGACATAAATACACACCGTGCCGACCTGACTATTACGTACCTTCAGCACATGCACGAAAAGTAATTCCCCTCCATACCATCGGCGGCAGTAGTCATTATTCCTAAAGGCAACTGGAAACCTCTTTATGGGGGCGGAATACTTGTACTAATTACAAACAGTTGCTATACTTTTCCAGTCGCGTCCCCATGTCATGCCATAGTTTGGCTTTCATACCTTTGTTGGCATACCCTTTAACGGTAATATCATACGTCTCTCTTGAACCAAAGAGGCAAAGTCATCTTCCCGATCTTCTGTCCAGAGAGACATTGTACGTTCAAATGAAGAGGGTACAGCAGGGTGACGATGCGCAAAATGAGCGGGGAAAAAAATGGTCCAGGCTTTCCATCTGTTTAACCGCGTCGTCACTTCATCTTCTTGCCCCATGCGCTGATTCGCTAGCTAACAGCCAATCACAGTGATCAAATGCCCTGACGCCCAACGCGATAAAACATGTCGAATCTGCTGTCATGTCGAACAACCCCCCACTCCCCCGACGTATTCCAACTCAATCCGACTTTACGACTAATTTATACACTGATCAGACGGCACATGCCATCGGCCCAACGCTGTCCGACACCCGACGTTGGATTAATGGAACAATATCTTATGATTTTAGGTATTTTTAAATTTAAGAAAAACATATTACATTTTTAAGACATACTGATAATCTTGGGAGCTCCCTGAACATTTTATTAGAAATTTAAAAGGATGTCAATTGTCTTATATATATAAACCTTCTACATTTTGAAAAGTCTAAAAAATTGTACAGTAAAAATGTTTAAGACATTACAACGAAGATTGGCATTTGTATTTTATTTATCTTATTTATGCTAATACACCCCCCCCCCCTTTTTTTTTTTTTTTACTGGAAATTAATACCAACTCCAAATATCGGCTATTGGCCTCCTTGACTACTAATAATCGGTATCAGTCCTGAAAAACCATATTGGTATATATCTAGTTGGCACACACAGACACAACTTTGGTGGGTGGAATGCGGTTAAAATCGTTTCAAGTCTTGCAAGCTTGCAATTCCTTGTAAACGTACTTTGCTGCGTCGATCTTCTGCATGGCCCCCAGCAAGTCAATTTCTGCGTCTGCAATGTCAAGGACTAAGTGCGCCTTGACTGTGCTGATTTTAAAACTCAACCCATGCGCACAGTTAGGCTGCACTATATATATATATATATATATATATATATATATATATATATATATATATATATATATATATTCAGCTATAATGTTATTTTCAGTAATTAGAAAAACAGGTTTTTCACTCCCAAACATTTTCATTTAAAATGAGAAATGGGGTCCAAACTTCTAATCATTTCAGATGAGCAAATCTGTTTCATCACTTCCTAAATAGCACACCCTTGGGGAACACAAGGCTCGCCAAGGCAGCCTACTTCCCTCATATAGAGTCATTGGAAGTGTAGTGAGATAGCAAGCGCTCTTTGTTGCCTGAGCTGCAAGCATCTTGTCACATATCCAAATTCTCCCTTGGGATTTATTTACTTCAATTAAGGAAATTGTTTGTGTGCACAAATCAACTCAATAAAGCAATACAAATTCAAAATAAACACTGAGCGTAGCAGTCATCTGGCTGCAAATAGCTTTCTCTGGAGGCCTTGTAGGATGAGGAACTCGCAAACATCTTGTTTTGTGTAATCCGAGAAAAACACTTTCAAAAACAGAAGACATACTGTATGTATTTTTGCAGAAAATGTATTTTTGTTTTGTTTAACATACCCATCCCAAAAATAATAATGCACGTTTCCTCAGTCAGTCCTGTATCAGGTTTAAGTAAATGTTGGACCTGTTCTTGAATCCTGTTTAGAGAATAGATTACAAATATTGGATACTAAATTGTATAAAAGTACACAAGTTCAAACTTAAAACGTTTGTCGTTCTGAATGAATTTCCCCATCATATCAAAGTACTAAGCTAACAAACTGATATTGGTAAAAAATAATAATAATAATAAATAAACTTTTGTAGCCATATGCTAAACAGGAAGTCTCCCATTTTGATTTATTTTAGAATTTGTTAATTTTTGGGGGCCTTTTACATAGGTCATATTTTAACAAACTCCTACAGAATTTATCTGATTGCCTTCAAACTTGGCATGTTTCATCTTAAGATGCTTAACATTAAAAGTTATTAAAGGCTTTTAATTTCACTGCTGGCTTTTGTTGTTGAGATGCACTGTTTGCAAAGAAAATTGATGCTGTTTCTGAGGGTCTAATCATGGGCGAAAACTCGTGAAACATCAGACCCGGAAAAGGCATGAAAATCACTATTTTACAGAGTTCTTAAGCACTTTTCAATAAATGGTCTAATAGCGCCCTCTACACATTTTTAATCAGGCATTCCCAATTGTATGTTTCACCTACATTGGTGGAAAATTGCCAGGCGGCCTAAGACCTACACAAAACAATTTTGTAGCCATATGCTATACCTAACAGGAAGTACAGCATTTTGAATTTACTTGGAATTGTGCACCTTTTTTGGCATTCCACGGAGGTAATATTTTATTGAGTACTCATAAATCATACACAAAAAGGCCTGGCAAAAATATTTAGATTTTTCAGAATTCTTGTCTTGTGTGATAGTACCCAAATGTGCCAGTACCCCAACGTACAAGTACCCCAATGTGTCCAGTGTTGTGAGGGCCCTTTGCTGCTCGCAGCTCTAGGTTCAAATTAGAGTTGTTGCCCCTTTCAACCACAACGAAACACAACCAACTCGTGTTTTTGTCCATGCTTGGAACTGGCAGTGGCTGTGTATTGGAGCACTGGCCGGGAATTTAACCCGCAGTGTCTGCACAAAACGCCACCAGGTGTACCATTATGCTGTGTCAAAATAACTCAAATGACTGTATTGCTAACATCTTTCATACATAATGTATTTTTCCCGATGCTGTCTTAGAGTTTTGTTTTTTTAATGATTTTTTTTTCAGAAAATGTAGATTAAACTGCAAATTTTGCAACTCTATGACATTTGACTTGGAGGTTTAACTGTTTTTATTGGATTTTTGTTGTAATAAGAGGGGAAAGCACTGTGTAATTTCTGTGTTCTTGTCTTTTTCAATAGAACTCAGGAATAAATATTGGGGACATTTCTGAGAGAAGGGCCTTGCGATCCAGACTCAAGTGCCAACCATTCAGCTGGTTCCTTTCCAATATCTACCCTGAGCTCCGATCGTACAGCAACACGGTTGCTTATGGAGTGGTAAGATTGATTTTATGTTCTTTGATTATGCATTCTATTCATCTGGGATATCTTGTTTTATAAAAATACACTATGAAGTCTAATAAGTAGTTGTATAGTTGTTGAGACTACAACAATGCATTAACAAAGTTGCCAAGCTATAGAAATTCACTTTAGAACAATTCACCTGAATATCCATTCCATCATGTCAGAAGCATTACAGTGGGACAGTTATTTATTCAGTATACTATAAATAAAGTTGTTGTTTTTTTACACGCCTAAAAAATGCTAACCTTACAAAAATCAGCGCATTGTAATTGAACAAATTAATACTGACTAATACCTCAAAGAATAAATCAATGACAAAATGAGTAAAATCATTACTCAGTACTGACATTCCCACAATGCATACTCAACACACATAAAATGTCATGGCATTTCTTATTCTATGATGAATGAAGTTCTCATTAGTAGAAAGAGTTGCTGTGCATTGTTAGACATAATAATCTGCCGATGGAGCTTCACTTTGTGCCACTGCCCTTGTTCCTCATGTAATTAGCTTTCGGCTAACGACAAGGCTAGCTTCCACTACTCATACGCATGCACTACTTTACTCAAGCGTACCGGTGGAACTACGTCGCATCTGCTATGTAAGCATATATTGTAATTATCTACCAAGTATTTTTGCTTGTTTGAGCAATATATATATATATATATATATATATATATATATCCAAGAACAATCAGCTTGCATGCAGTGATTTCCACAGCAAATTACGAACAACTCGTAACAGTTGTTTTCCCTTTATTAGTGTTCCTTTTGGATTTATAATTAGTGAATACTGTAGGTTGCATTATGATTTCCCTGAGCACAGTGCAGTTCGGTCCTGAGGTATACAGGCATATGAGATTGTTTCATGATTCTATTCATATAAATAAGTGCTGACTTACAGCTTTGATTTTGGCAGTTTCACACAAATAGGGCATTTTGCACTTGGGAATTCCATCTATTTTATGCAAAATGCCGCACCTTCTTTTCGTGGGTCTCCGGGGAACATGTGTTGCACTCACACAAATTTAATTGGCCAGGTGCGGTCCACTTCACTGTTATGTTAAGACTAATTAAGCAGCACAGTATGATATTAGGTATTGAGTTGACATTTAGGGGCAAAAAACAAGATGGTGCAGCAAAGCATGTGACGAGCGCATCTTTGTCAGATGTTTGAATTTCAGCTTAGGTCTTTCTTGCTGCCCTTGCGTAGGTTTTCTCCAAGTACGTCGACATTCCTTCAAAAATATTCATGTTAGGTTAGCTAAATTGTGTATTAACTGGTGTTGAAGGATTATCTGTGACGGAATGTTTAGTCCAGGGTGTGTCTCTTTTCCGAAGTCAGCTGGGATATGCTCCAGTTCACATTTGTTCTTTCTGATTGCAGAGAGCCAAATTAAATACAGTACTTACATTTGTGCTCAATGCACTGATGAATTTTAAATTAGATCCTTGGTAAAAAAAAATGTTTAAATAAGTGTAACTGTTAAAGATATTTTTAGTCTAATGATTGAATGAAGCAGTTTCAAAATCCTTCTGTTTAATGCCAAATGCGCTTTCAAGTACTGTACTGTGAATTTCTAAGTAAACTTTTTTTCAGCGCCTGCACTTTGTAAACCTTGTCGTATGGTTGTGTAAAAATATGTTGTCTTGTAAAAGCTAAGCAGAATAATTCCACAAAGTAAAGTTGAAGAGGATCTACTACAAGTGCTGAAAATGTTTTCTTATATCAAATCTTTCCTCATTTCTTTTCATACTCATTCCTTGTTCACTACCTTCCCTGTCTCTGTTCAAACATGAGTTGGGAAACAAAGGTAAATTACCTTCCTGCTCCATTGTTCTGCTTTGCTGCGTTTTCCTCTAATTGCCTTAACCTGTTGACAACAAAGTTTATTTCTTTCTGACATCTACTGTAGCATCATACTTCATGTTTTCTATTGAAGAGTTCAGGGCAGAGACTGGTTGCTAAATTACTGGTCTGCTGGTCATCAGATTCCTTGGAACACTTAGGACTCCAGAAGGCAAAAAAAAGTGTAGCCACAGTAATTTTAAAAGAGACACACGTAGGCCTACTGCATGATTTACATTTAAAGAAAAAAAGTTATTGTGTGATAAACCAATTGTGAGTCTTTTACTGCAGCAATAACAACAAAGACAAATGACTTCTCTATGCTATAAATGCATTTTTACCAAATCTGATTAAATATGTAAATTATGCGCAAACCATTCTGCTTTGGTCTGAAAGAAGAAGACATCAAGCTGATAAGAGAGCTGATTAAAAAAAAACAATGAATGAATATGCTTCCTCATAATTATTTTATACACTGGCCTCTGGCCTCACTTCACAGTAGGATATGTGTTAGAGCTGAACAAATCCGAAATACCTCCCAGGATTAATCCAATTGATCAATGCAATTACCAAGTGCTGTAATAGTTGTGATAGTAGTGAGATATTTTAAATTAGAAAAAGAGCCTCCATATAGATTCTAAGAATTGTGATGAAATTATCTTCAACCTTGGAGAAATGTAATACAGGGATGGGATATCTGAGAGAAAATGCAGTGAGTAAAGAGAATAATCGATATTAAATCACTTTTTATGATACTAAAAAATAAGCTTGCAAAGGAGAGCTCTCTTTTATTTGTTCCTCTTCTACTGCCACTACTTGGGTTTTAGTTCAATCTGGACTTTAGCCTGCTTCTATTCTAAACGTTATTTTTACTTAGGTTAATGACTGGCAGCGCAGACTTTGGCTCATTTCCATTCTGATCCCAACTTTTGAAAGGTCAGTCAAAAGGCAAATGACTGCAGCTTAATATTTTATGACGGCAGAAAATATTTGAAATGCTACACTGAGGAAGAAGATTCTTCTTCTGAATGTATCTGTTTCCACAACATTGAACAAACTAAATGCTTCTTTCTGCTATTTAAGCAGCATTTATGTCTCTTACAAAGTTAATAAACCCGACGAAATGCCCTTGACAATCCATTGTTATTTCTCCCTTCAAATGAGCAACCAAACGATAGATAGATAGATAGATAGAGTGATTGATTGATTGATTGATTGATTGATTCTGTGTGTATGTTTATTAGATAGATAGAAAATTAGGCAGTCTTCCGTTATGTAACGTATCCCGTTTCGATTCATAGCCCAGTTTAATCAATGTCAATATCTTTTTACATCCACATCGTGTTATTTTTGTTAATGTATTTCTCATCTTATTTTCTCTACGTATCATGTATGTAAGTAACTGTTACATGATAAACCTTAATTAAAAATAATAATAATAATTTCATAGTCTGTTTTTTCAACATTTCTAAGGTAAGAATCCCGTTTTTGGCTTTCATTTGTATTTTACAATGCTTTCCTTTCAACTACATCAACAAGTCTGCACATGCCATGCAACAAGATGGACTGGTTCATTAATGAGAAGGGAGTCGACAACAATCATGATAGATGATGTATTATTTTAGTGTATGAATTAAGACTAAACATTCTTGCTGAAGACATTAGCCTGACTATGGAAAATTAGTGAACATATTAGAAGTTTCTGAAAAAAATATTTTGGAGATGTAGACAGACAGAAACAGACACTTGCCAGTTACACGTCTCTTCAACCAGTTAGTGAGGTTTGCGCAATCTGAGGTGAGGAAAGGTGAGACTGCTTGTAGTCACACTTCTCTCACCTGTGAATATGAACAGGAAATACGCAAATTCAGCATTTTTGACTGCAAACTCTGAATTTGATTAAAAAAGCAAACCAATATGAAGCTAACTAAACAAAAATTTGGAAGGATTATCAATATTTGTTTTTTGTTTGTATGTTTTACTTTTTGTGATGCCGGTAAGAGTCTGTCTCTCCTGTCTGCATGTCTCTGCCATTCAGATACTTGTTACAACTATCTACTTGTTGTCTAATTATTACAATTGACATTTTCTTTTGTTTTAATATTAGCTGTCTTTTTTTTGTATCTCCTTTTGACTTTCACAGTTGAAGAATAGTTTAAGAAATGACCTGTGTTTGGACCAAGGACCCGACACTGACAACATACCCATCATGTATCTTTGTCATGGTATGACAGCACAGGTTAGTAACTTGTCATTTCACTCCCTTACCCTTCATTCTGTCAGTCTAAACACACCATAAACAAAACAAACATTAGAAACTAAGGGCTGTATTTTTATGATCAGAGCAAGTCTAGCTTGAGGTGTGGTCTAGACTGGGTTAGGGATTTTTGCCGATGCATGCAGAATTGATTCGCACCTTTCTACGTGACCTGCAGTGACTTTATATGCAATTGTGTCATGAGAATCACTCAACTTGAGTTCGGTCTGACCTCATCATTAGGTCGATGCAGTCCTCGATCTGCTTGTTTGGGAATTTGGTTCATGTCTCTGCGCTGTACTGGACGTTCCAGTGTACTGATGGTAAAGAAGATAAGCTGCTGGGTGCTCCTGCTGTAACCAAGTCTAAGTATTGACACAGGTAGTGAAAAGTGATTTTGGTGAATTTATTCAAGGTGCAGGCAGAAAGATTCTCATTGAACCCTCTGAATAATTGCAGAAATCATCCGCAACCCTTGGGAGGATTAAGCAGTTAAGAAAATGAATGGATGGATGGATATTATTTTCATCTTTATTGTGTATTTTTAAAATCATCCCACTGGCTGCAGCACAGCTGTGGAGGGCAAGTATACATGGGGGCTACGTTCTATCGGGGTGGAACGAGGTCTCTAAGTTCCCACTTTACAGATATGTGAGTTTCCTGGCTTTACATCATTTACAGCTTATAAATGTGCTTTGTGCGCTTCGACCTTCTGGATGGTCTCCAATAAATCAGATTCTCCATTTGCTATGTCAAGGACTGTGCGCTTCTCGCACACCGATTTCAAAGGGAATGAAAGGAGCCTTTTCTATTGGCGGTGAATCAAGTCAGCCATGTCCACACACACACAATGGTGCGTGCGTCTGTGAAAATACTAAAACAAAGTCTAGTCCTGGTTATGCAGCGTGAGAAGAATCACAACATGCGGTATCTCACAAGAGGACATTCACAAAAGTGAGTACACCCCTCACATTTCTGCAGATATTTAATGATTGTCAAGGTTGGCCTATAAGCCAGAGAATAAACCCCCACATGATGTGAAGGTTCGAGAGCCGAGGCACAGCCTTTATTCCGACAAAGTTGCACAAGCAAAGCACAAGGAAACAATAAATAATAACTTAAACAACAGTAACAAAAGGTCGGCACGAGGATTCCATTTTCTTTAACACCACATCTCTCACACTTATTAGAATCCCTTTTCCCAAATTTGTACATTATATAATTTAGTCCCGTATGACCAACCCTGAGTCTCGTGATGATAACATCCTTTATTCTATTCCTTTCCTTAATTATTTTCAACATCACAGATTTTTTAATATTATAATATTGCCTTGCTTTCCTTTCCTTTACCCATCTTTTTCTTTTGCCATATGTCTAACCGTTTCCCCTAATGATGCTTTTAACCTTTCCTTTTCCCCAATGCTACTGCATCCGTTAATATTTGTTCCAAGTGCTCTTTTTGCCAGAGCATCTGCCACCTCATTTTCCTTCACCTCCGTGTGTGTGTGACCTTACCGTAAACCACGCCCACATGACCTAGTAAACCAATCAAGACGCAAGACTTCATATCTGCGTCGGCACGCGTGTTTTGCTGTGGAGAAACAAAGCAATCCGACTCCCGGTGGTGCATTAAACGCTGTAGTCGCGGCTTGTGTAAGAGTGACAACCGTTATCGCGATTGACTAACCGGCGTCCTGCTGTAGTCACAGCTTGTGTAAGAGAGATAACCGTTATCCCGATCGACTGGAAGGAGGTGTACACCAGACCCTCAAACAAACAAACAACTACGAAAAATGTCTGCGCTGGATCAAACTTTGTGGAAGAGCACACAACCAGTTGAATTCCTCCAAAATTACCATGTTGTACTACATTGTTGTTTTTAGCCAAAGGCTAACGATAGCTCCGGGTATCTAACCTTCCACGCTAACGTTTGATGGCTTACTATTTAAAATTAATGCCAACAAAACATTAAAACTATGAGGTAATATAAAAACGTACCCTGTTTGACAGGAACAATGTCCAAAAACTTTGGTTTGTGAGTCAGGCTTCTTTTTTTTTACTTCTGTGGCAGCAGGCAGTGACATGTATTTCCTTTGTTTTTGGGCAAAATTGCATGGTGAGGGAGTGAAGATTACCCTTTACTAAAAAATGTAAAGCCCCTCTGCTTGCTTCGAAGAGAAATATCTGCGTCCTGAAAATACCCAACCGAAAAATCACAAGGAACTTTGCCATTACTGTGGATGCACTTGACCAGTAAATGTCGTAGGGCGTTGCTCGTCACATTTAGTGGGCGGGGAGGGGCGTGCCACGGTACGGTCAATTGGTCCTCTATGCCACCCCTGTGAATCCTGAACAAACTACTCCTCTCTGATAATTCCCATTTCTTGTGAACTCTCCACCATAGAAATTGAATCTGTTCATGTCACCACCCTTCTCCACCCGTTGTAGACAAATAATTGCTGCCACTAATTCTGTTAAATGATCTGATAGACATGTTGGCATTCTAACACGAAATTCTGGAATAAACAGCCCTACAACCACATTCTCGCCATGCATTCTTCGAACCCTTATTGTCAATCAATATGTACTTTCTATGTACTCTTTTGTTTTCAACCCCATGCCACTCACTCTTTACCCAAACACTTTGTATTCATATCTATGTTTGCCTCTGGATACATCCATGGAGGAATTCTACGCACAGGACTGAATTCTGAGATCTCAAACACATCGATTCCATACATTTTATCCCATTAATTCGCTGTCCATCCAGATTCCAAACCCATTCCTCCGGAATTTCGCATATTCCCAACAACTCTGAATAACTTACAGGATTATTTTCTTTTGTTCCTTTAAAGGATAGCTCTTTGTAAAACTGTAATAATGTAACAGTTTTAGTACAGTAAGTGAAGTACTCCATTTACCAAATGGAAGTCGTCTAAGCCAATGGCAAGTTCTCGTATTGTAGTAGAAACTTCCAATTCAATGATTCGACTCTCCAATAACTGTTTTTCTGCGGTTCACATTTCCTGCACTCCATTGCTCTCCCGGGTCCCCTGTTGTCATCCACTCATCTAGATTAACCTCTTTATTATGTGCAATCAATTTTATGGCTGGTGTGTATGCGCTTGTTTTGTCTTCTCATGACTAGGCAGATGGGCGGTGGGATGTGCCAATTATAAGCTTTTACACTGGCATCGCCTACTGTCGTAAAAAGCTCACTGGAGCCCACACACTATCATCATTTTCAAATCTAGGTAGGAAACAAGTGGGTGTCAGAATTTGTCTTTGAACTGAAAACCACAGCTGCCCCTCTAAATCTTTATTGGATTATATCATTAAGTGGAATGTTGTCATAAAGCGTCATGTGCAACCATGCAGAATTTTTTTTTCCTAAATACATCAGTGAATGTGTGTGGTACTCATGAAAAAAAAACATGGCACTTTGGCAGCCCACTTGTGTCATGAGCAAGGCCAGGCCGCTAAGCCAACCTTCCTTATTCATGGCTGCTGCCTGCAGGGACGTTTTAGTCTGGCCTCAATCATTTTTCCTTTTGGAAGTTTACATTGCATTGTGTGTGAATGGACAGTGGATGGATAGAATCGCAATCTGCCAACCAAACGTGTCTTGCTCCAAATACAAACACATCATCCGCACCACACCGCATGCATCCGTGCAAACTACATCGACTATTAAACGCAATCGCACCACCCGAAAATGCTCACCCCGCGTTTGGTGTTTAATGTAGCATTAGCCAGCATATCTGCATTGTGGACGCATTTCAATTTCTATTGTGCTTTGTTAGAATGCCAATGCTAAATAAATATTTTATAATAATATTGTAATTTAAATGAATCATAATAAATGCAATGATAGTAAAAATTGGCATATTTTTTTCCAGCTTTTCTGTTTTCGGCCAAGCGTTTCTTATTTTCAGTTTTCGGTTTCAGCCCCAAAAATTTAATTTTGGTGCATCCCTAATCCCAATACAGGTAATCTTATATCCTGATAACAAAATACTGTATAGCAATATTAAGTATTTTTCCTTAAAATTTCATGAAATAAATGGTAATTTGATATTGTATTGTTTCCATTTATTCATAAAATACATATTTTGTATAGGACACAATAAAATGAATGAAAGAATCCAGTGGCCAAATGAATAAAGCAATACATTATATGGGTTAGGGTTAGGGTTAGTTAAGTAGTAGTAGTAGGTAGTAGTAGTTTCACATCAGTGAAATTATTGATATGATGAATGTATTTTTTTCTGTTTTTGTGTTTCTTACCAATTCCATTTAAGTTATATTAAGCATTGTAAGATAGATAGATAGATAGATAGTGAAGGAATATTAAATTACTATATTAAGTGTAATCTTTGCGTGTCCAAAATAATTGTATTCAGGATCTGATGAAGAAGTTTTCCTGCAAGAATTTATTTAGAGGCCTCTAAAGACACAGTCAGAATATCACATCAGAATGCAACGTGATGATTCCAAGTGTGTGACAATTTACAGAACATCGACTCA
Organism: Vanacampus margaritifer; assembly: GCF_051991255.1. Lineage (NCBI taxonomy): Eukaryota > Metazoa > Chordata > Actinopteri > Syngnathiformes > Syngnathidae > Vanacampus > Vanacampus margaritifer. The sequence goes on from NC_135437.1 coordinate 6,865,487, forward strand.
TTTATACAAAAAAGATAAAAGGTTCCTCCTCCTGGCTCTTGATTGAACAAAGGGCAGACATGTCATCTCCTAGTGACCAAATGTTGATGTTATTAGCAAGCAGACGTGATGTTATTAGTAAACAGACATTACATACAGTTCCCCTTCTTGACTGGGGGAGAAATGCAATTAGGATCTAACCCCAGACTTTTAGTCTCTAATGCCAAAAGGCTCTAAATAACATCATGCACATTCCTATCTTCAATAGCTTTGAGGGTGAGAGGATAAAATAAAGTTCACAAAATCATTACTCCACTGTATTATTTTAAACACTCATGATTATATCACATTGATATGCCTATAAGTAAATTCAGAAACAGTAAAACATCAAATTGAAAATATTAAATGTCTTCAATAGATAGATAGATAGATAGATAGATAGATAGATAGATAGATAGATAGATAGATAGATAGATAGATAGATAGATAGATTAGATGTACAGTAATACCTAAATGCCAACAAAATCAGCGTTAAAAGCTTTCCTCTTCCTGTGTCAGTAAAAGCATACATGTGTCTGCTGAGAATGCTGTTTAACACAACCGTGTGCTAATCCTCCTATTAGAGCTTTTAAGGCACTGTGACAGGAAAATAGATAGCATTTTAAAGCCTTCTGTGAGCACTTTAGCAGCAGTCTACTGGCACATGTAATGCATATTGCTCTTATTTGTGTATATGCTCAGAGAAACAAATGACGTACGCAACACATTCAAATGGATGCACTCAGACACACAGCTGTCTGAAATGTTGTCTTTGTGAGTGTTTTAAGGAGCAGCTTAGAAGCCTTTTGTGTGGCTGCTTCACAGCGTGATAATGGCTCCTTCCGGGAATGCCCTGTTCCTGCAAGACACTCATCAGTCCTATCTAAAACGTGTGCACTCGCTCCTCTGAAAACACACAGAGCAGAGGGTCGGTGCACTAAACCAGTGCTGATTGCACTGAACAATCTGCTCCTTGGCTGTCTCTTGTGTTTCTCCTTGATCTCAGTTTTTGTGAGGATTGGATGTCAGCGCTCATCCTCCTTATCCTCATGTCAGGTTCCAGAGGATTTTTCACTGTTCTGTCAGGCTCAGGCAAATGTATGTCTGGGTTTTGGATTTGAAGTACTTGCGCTGTGTTTGATTTGCATCACTAGACCTTTAGAAGGTTTCAAAACTAGGCCAACCACTGAATTCATTAGTGTGTCCTTGTGTTTTTTCAGGTATGCAAATGTTTGCAACCAGGATGTACATTTATTTCCCTGACCTCTCTTTTTTCTTATTCAGGTTCTGCCTCTGGAAAATGTTTCTCTTGTTTTCCTCAGCTTTCCTGCTTTATTAGGCCAATTAACAGTAATGTTTGTTTTTTGGGGACATTGGAAGTCATGATACTAATTGTAACCTTGGCAAATATTTTTTAAGTAAGAAAAGCAAGTTATTTATAGAGCTCTACCATGTTAATATTGGCATTTGTGTAAAGGAACTGAAGGTGCTTAAATGTATAGATAACGTATATGAAAAGCTCCAGAATTATTGTCACAAAAGATACATTTCAACTACAAACTACACATTTGCTCTTCGAAATAATCCTTATGGAGTCTAATGAACTTTTCTAACCTTACCTGCCATGCCGTCATGCACTCCTGGAGGATTTCTTCAGGGACACATCTTATGCATACATGCACATATTGATCTGATATACATGAACAAAAGAGAAAAACATAGAAATCAAGGACACTATTATGAAAATGGTCAATGTTCATAGAAATGTATTTTCTATACAGCGTAGCATCCAATGTCAAGCATCAATTTGGCACTCAAACATTATTTTTAGGGGGAGAAAAAAAATCTACATTGTGCCTAACCTCAGGCAAGACGAAAGCTTCAGCTTACCTCAGCTGGTGTCGTGCCAACCCAAAGGTTGCTGCAAGATTTACATTCCCCTGTGACCATGACAAAGTATCTTTGAACAAGATACTGAATCCCCACTTGCCCCTCATGCTAGATTCTCAGAATGTGGATGAGATCTTAACTTTCCCTTCATTCCAACATAGTCCATTAATCATTTGCTGAATGAGGTGACATTAAGAGCTTTGGTTCCCAAAAGGTTTAATAGCATTATGTGATGACCATTTACCCTTTACCCCAGCTTAGAGAGCATGTAAGGGATTTACTTCATTAACTCCAAGTGTAACGTATTGCTATAAAGTCCCTGTAAAGTGAAAATAAAAACATCTTGTGACGGGAAGACCACAGACGTTTTTCACAACCGGGCCAAATTTGAATGATTACAGAAATCGCAAATTTTATAAAATGAGGTTTCAAAATGGTGAAAAATCAAGGCGTTCTCTTCACTCTCAGAACTGAATGTGCTAAAACCACACACACTCCATTATCAACTGTCAATCAAATACCACAAAGTCCAGCATCCTAAGCATCTCAATTCTCAACATGTTTGAGAATATCCCACAGTCGTCACGTGGCTTTTCATGCACAAGCTAACAGGCTCCTCGGAAACCACCGAACGGCACCGTCGTCTCCTCGCAAGGTGTTGTGTCGCTGTGTAGATCCATATATCTGAGACATGTCATGGAGATTCCAATGTTAATTAAACCTGATGGTCGGCAGCACATGCCATTCAACCTGTTGCTCACACTCCATGGCAGACATTTTGGCATATACTTTCTGTTACTTATTTACCGGCAATGTTTTACGTTGCAATATATAACAGTAGCCCGAAAAAACAAAATACATAATCCTTGGGAATTTAAATAACAACACGAGCTGTTTTACAAATTTTGGCATCCAGGGAAGCTTCAAGATGTAGACATACTGTAGCTAGCTAGCTAACTGTATGCCAGAGTGGTGTAAATCTGCCAAGCAATTATATCGACGTAACTCGCAATTCTTCCTAATGTACTCACTAATAGAATGGCTTCTATTAGTGCTCAAGTTATTAAATAGTGGAGGAGTGACGACTCGTACGTGGCACTTGGGCTCCATTTTAGCTACGCCAGGAAAGAAACAGTTTAACGCTATAACTCCACAACTGAGTATTTCATCGTTCTCACTCTTTGCACGTGTTTTCAGCAGTTGTCTTCAAACATGTTTGCTCTGCTTATTCTGTTCGGAGTCACTCGGAAGCGCTCATAATTTCTAGCGGATTTAATTTCAGTTTAATTTCAGTTGGTGACTGCCCACTGTACATCCGCCAATGTGCTGCAACAAAAAACTATGACCCTTCCTTGTGTTATCTGGAAGCAATGTTTTGAGGCCTGAAATATATTGTGCTGGTTTTATTTGTTTGTTTGTTTGTTTTAAATACAAACAACATGACGTGATTATCAAGGTAAAAGAGAATTGTGTATAATACAGACAGGAATCAGACAATAATAAAGAAGAAAGTGTAGATATTTGAGTGTGGCTATTGGCAGTGATAGCATTATTAATTTACTGCACTTGTGCATTTCGGTGACCGAGACTCTCCATGCTTCACGTTTTAGCTACTTACCTCATAAGTCAGGGTGGTATTTTTATAAATTATTGGCCAATCAAAAGTGCAGAGAATGGCTTGCTCTTGCCGTTTTTTGGGGGGTCTCCCGAAGAGTCACTATTTTGAAGGTACAAGGTTTGGGCACAACGTCAGCAACATGAAATTATTAATTTTGTTACGTATTATTATAAAACAAAATATACTGTATTGGTAGTGTATGCCAGTTGGATTTCACCTCATATCCGGATACATTTATTGTCTGTTTAGATCACTAATATAAATTCCGGAAGGTTTGTTCATTATGTTACCAGTTCAGCTTAATTAGAGGAAAACTACTTTAGGCAGCTGTAACACATTATTACACAAGTCACACTTTTTATGCAAAACAAGTGAAAAGAAAGTATCTGCTGCTGATGAATGTGCCGTGGAGTCCGTCGACAGTCTTATTTATGCCTTGGGAAATGAATGAAAACACTAGAAATGTCAAGAAACAGTGAATGTAGAAAAATGTGCGTCACTCAGAGAGCAACCAGTTTGTTCCAATAAAGACGTATTAAAGAAAGCTTCTGACAGGCAGGCAAATATACCGTATTAAGACAGCAGCTCTTAAAAAGCCACAGATGAGCAGTAAGCAAGCAGGTATTTGAAGCTGCTGATATTCCTGGAGCCCAAATAACCTCTCCAAGTAAGACCCTCCATAGGATTGTTGCATAATTAATAAAGCTGTATTTCAGCAGTCTCTTTCTAATCTCACAAGAAAAACAACAACCTTTTTCCAGTTCTGCTCCTGTAATATGTTGTTTATGTTTTCTGTTTCCACGTAGAATGTGTATTACACCAGTTCCCAGCAACTTCACCTGGGAGTGTTGAGTCCAACCATTGATGATGACGACAACAAGTGTCTGGTGGATGTGAACAGCAAACCCCGACTGCTGGAATGCACATACGCAGCCACCAAGCACATGAAGCTTACCTGGACTTTCACTCCGGTAAAGACTCGTTTCATTTCAATTTCACTTTTTTGTATTTAACCATAAAAAGCTGCCAGTGCAAACAGCTTTTGAATAATAATTTGAATAATTTTGAGTGGCAGCAGCCTCTAAAAGAGTTAAGGTTTTTTTTAGTCAAGGCAACAATCAAAGATGTCTGACCCTGACCTGAAGTTTGAGGAAGTTCAAGTCAACGGTCAGGTGACTAGGCTGCTTGCTTTTGTTCTGTCAGGTGCAGTATCTGGAGCAACATTAACTTTACTTATTTAATACATTTAATCAAAAAGACAGGGAAGATGAAGATAAGTTTTCATAATTAACTAAGAACAGCAATAGAAGAAAAGGTAAAAGTAGTGCATTCAAAGTGTTATTTTTGTTTTTGGGTTATTTGTCATTTTCAGCTACTTTAATTGTGTACCTGCTAAGCAGATATTCTTTTGCAGTGACTGCATACTCTCATCTGACATTTTCCTAGTTGTGTTTCAGCCTACTGTCTTTCCGAATAAGCCGTCATAATGTGACTGTTAAATGGTTGAATTGGATTGGTGCTTCTTTCTTTTGAGTGTATGACTTCTGTTTGCGAGTACAAATCGTATTTTTAAACTGTTACTGTACACTGTAAAAATTATAACCCCGCTTAAACTAAATAAAAAAAATGTCTAGATATCACATTTAAAATGTTTTACTTCACAGAAACAAAATTGAGTGGCTGATCATTTCATTTCAATAATTCTTTCTATTTTTTGCTATTTTTTGCTTTGATCCAAATTATTTTCTTAACATTTTAGTTCCCGAACCAAACTAATTACTTTTAACTGAATTAACATATTCACTTTGACACCAATTAATTAATTTATGTATAACCAAATAATATTTCTCAAATTTTCTAAAGTTAAAGGACCACTGATTGTCACGCCCATCTAAGTGGGGTGAAATTTATTTGCTGCATTTGACCCATCCCCTGAGGGAGCAGTGAGAAGCAGCAGCGGCTTGCGCTCAAGGATCATTGGGTCATCTCACCCCTCAACTCCAACCCATAATGCTGTGTCAAGAAGGGAGGCAAACAGGCCCTATTTTTGTCCGTTTTTGGTATGCCCCAGCCAGGGATTGAATCCACGACCTCCTAGTCTCAGGTCAGACACTCTACCACTAGGCCACTGAGCTGGGTTTTTATATTTGGCTAAAAGAATAATTTATATTGTCCATCTTATAAACTCGATGCGAAAAGACACTTGGCCAACAGAGTATACACAAAATATATTTATTAATCTTAAAACATGAGCCATATGCAACATATGAACTAGAGATAAGGTGAGTATGGAGAGAGAAAAGGAGAAAGAAGATGATGGATAAGGCAGAATATCCCATTTATAAAATCCCATGGGCAGTCGAAAGATGTCAGACAACAACAACTAAACATATTGTCTAACAAGCAAATGAGCCCAGACAAACACACGTGGTAACAGCCCTACACAATCCGAGGTGTGATTAAACAATATCAAACATTTTCAATATCAAACCAAATTCAAAACACTCACTCAACATAGCATAGCCTTAAATGGAAAAAATCTACACAACAATTCCATGGTGGTACTAATGTGCTGTCGTTTTCAATGCACATGCACAAGTCCATTTGACTCAAACTAAATATATTACCTGGAGGGCCTGAAGAAGAAAAAAAATCATTGGAAAAAAATCGAAAACTTTATTTTGGGTGCTTTGGGCGTACAAATCAAAATAGATGTCTGTCAATGCAAAATAAATGGTTCTAACAATCAAATCAATAACTTTATCCTGTTTTGAATGGAAATTATTACTTTCAATGAACAACTGCATTTAACAATTTTTACAGTGTACTTGTATTCAGGTGAACAAAGAAGTTATGCACAAATGTGTATTTCTATGTTTTAAATTTATTCCTATCGGTATTTGGAACTGTACAAGACAAACTGCATCTGTACTCATCAAGCTTAGGGTGTATATTTCAAAATATGACAGATGGAAAGATGAGTGATGTTCAGAGTTGGGGAAAGTAAAAACCCTGCCACAGATTGGCTTGAGCCACAGGTTTTACTACTTGACTGGCAGGTAAACAAACTCATAGAAGCACCTGTTGAGTAGAAGCATCTATGGCTGAAGTCAAACTGCTTCCGGGTTTGTTCTCTCTGGACCTGGATTCCCCAACCCTGGTAATGTTACACACCAAATGTGTGCATTTGTATCTTCATTCATGTGAGTATTTTTGCCATTTATGATTCTGAGCCTCCCACAGATGTTGAGTGCTCGTTTCCCTCTTTATTTGGGAACACATGGAGGAGATCTGTCCTCCAATTAGCATCAAGAAAAATCAACATTGTCACTTCATATTAGTATCAGAAGTCGAATAGTTGAAACCCGTTGGGCATTATAGCCTGTTGGGCGTTAGGAACGCAATTAACAACAGTGAATTCATGTTACAATTCCTTGTAAGAGGAAAAACAAGTTGTATGTTGTTTGACTTTTAAGAAGATTTCTTTGGATGATGATTTGAAATACTGTATGTACTTTGTAATGTAATGGTGATAATACTATTGTATTTTCTTCATTAAATAATAATGAAAAATTACAAAAATATTGCAAATAATACAGTTGAACCCCACACATTTGTGGTTCAGCAATCTTCAAATTCACGCAGATGCCAATTATTTTATTTTTTTCCATTACATTATTTGCTTTATCAGCAGAAAAACCCGCCCACTCACTATTTTCTATGAATTTGGTTAATAAGTCCGAAAATTATTATTTTACGTTTGTGGCAAAATACTGTTTATTTATTATGTTCTATGTACTATGTAACCCCAGAACCATTCTGGGGTTCCATTGAGAATGAGAGAAGAAAGTTACACAGCAAAATTACCAGTGTTTAGATTGACACTGAGAGTGTTAAATCTAACACTAGAAAAGTGTTTATATGTGTCCACTCCAAGGAGTGTAAATCTTTTCTAAGTATTACTTTTTTCACACTTAACCAATGTTACTCGAACACTGTATTGTGTTCAAATCTACACAGTTTTCCCCCACACTTAAACAGTGTTACTCCAACACTGTATTGTGTTAAAAATCTACACTGGTAAACACTGAGTAGTTTTGAAAGTACTTCACACTGGTGTCAGTGTTAAACATTTAATTCTGCCAAACTACACTTAACACTTAAAAATTTAACTCAAACTACACTTTACTCTGGTAAACGGTACTTCATTTATATAGCACTTTTTCTCCTTACAAGGCTATAACTGATGACACAGCATCAGGAGCAACTGGGGATTCAGTATTCTGCTCAAACTAAGCAACCCACAACATTTTTACATGATTCCTATGGTAATATTTATATCAAAATTAACTGAAATGGAAAATTATCATTTTGCTATTATAGCCCTTACTCAATATACTTGAAGTGTTTTGCTGTAGATGAGCACCGGTGTGAGAAAGAGCCAACATAGCAAAGGCCAAAGCCTTTCATGTGGAGCAGGCAGGAAGTATTGGTGAATTATTAATATGTAGATCTCTTACAATATTGAACTGAGCTCAACTTGAGAGATCAGCTATCAATAGAGAGTAAGCATAAGTTTGTATATTCTTAGAAAGGACCTTTTGACGTAAAAGGGGATTTACATTAGCCTTTATTGGCATATATGCTGCTTTAGAGTTAATTTTTCCTGTTATAAAATGATAATAATAATTGTCAAATAAATGGTCACTGACCTTATCGCCCGTTGCAGATGTTCCCAGCCAGGTTGCAAAGTTTTAACATTCTAGACATTCCAAACAGAATCATAAGCTCAATGCAAAATCATGATACAGCACAAACAACGAAAAGTATTTTCCCATCACATGTTCTGTTTTCATCGTGTAGATATGTTACACTATACAGTCGATGCATTTTTACAATGACTTGATGACTGACCACGCAACTGACAGATTGCCAGCCAGACAGCAGTCTTTTTTTTGTGCGTGATGGCTTTTCTGGCTGACTGTCTGTCTGAACCTCTGATTAACTGGTGCTCCCGCCTTAATAGCGCGGAATCAATAGTGCATTCCAACTGTGCACTTTGCAGAATGACAGGTGGGCTCACTGAACTGAGGACAAAGGTCTGGACAAATGCCAAGTGTGTGTGTGTGTGTGTGTGTGTGTGTGTGTGTGTGTGTGTGTGTGTGTGTGTGTGTGCGTGCGTGCGTGCGTGCGTGCGTGCGTGCGTGTGCGTGTGCGTGTGCGTGTGCGTGTGCGTGTGTGTGTGTGTGTGTGTGTGTGTTTATATAACCCAAGTATTTTTGTGTTTTCTTTCTCTCTCCCAGGAAGCAGGCTTGGCTCTGGTTTTAGATTTTGAGTGATCCATGGCTTTGTCTTTGAGTGAATAACTTTCTATCATTATAATGTTTTGTCTAAATGTTAAGACTACTACAGCATTTCTGGGTTGAATGCCTTACAAATAAAATGATGCACCATAAACCATGTGTGATAATGACTCAATGGATGAACACATGACTGCGTGTGTATAATAGCAATTCTAAAATCCCTACAAGATGAACCGGTTTGTCACTTGCATCACATTTGTGCTATAAAGGGACAGTTCCAAAAATACTACAAGATTAAATTACTGTCATTTGCTTATCTTGTGAAGTTGTTGCGAAGCATGTTAATTAGTGGGTATGCTTTGTAAATGATGTGATTTCAAACAATCCTTACTTTGTACAGTATACCAAGACTGAGCTACGATACGATACGATACGATATACTTTTATTTTCCCCGTGGGGAACTTTTTCCTGGACTCCGTCCAGCTGCAGTTTACAGTAAAGAGAAAACAACAGAATAGAAAGAGATAAAATAAAAATTAAATAAATAAGAAGTGCAGCAATAAGTAGAAGACTTCCCAGAAGTCTTCACAGAAGTGTACATGTGTAGAGAAGTACATACATGAGGACTGCACACACCCATACACACACACACACACTCCTATATATATACAGTATATATATACACATGAGTATTTACAGCACGGTTGCATATATTACACACACACAACATTGCACCATATATCTTATTGCACTGGGTTAATGTCGGTTGTTAAGCAGTTTGATGGATGTCGACAGGAATGAGTTCTTGTAGCGGTTCAGCCTGGTTCTGGGTGCCCCTGAATCTCCTGCCGGAAGGCAGTAGCTGGAGCTCATGATGCACAATGTGAGTCGGGTCAGTAATAATTTTCTGTGCCAGTCTGGTGACGGACTGCTCATAAAGCATCTGTAGGGAAGGACAATTCCCGACCCCCATGATCTTCATGGCAGTCCGCACCAGACCGGCAATCTGTGACCTTGACTGCACAGTCAGGTTGCCGTACCAGGCCGCAATGCCGTATCTGATGATACTTTCCAATGCAGCCCGGTAGAACAACAGCATGATCCTCTGCTCCACTCCATAGACCCTAAGTCTGCGTAGGAAATACATAGCTACTGCAATGTTTCCCAACTGTACCCCGAGGGCAGTCCTTCTCAAATAAGGACGTGCAATACCAAGGAAGGGGGGTGGAGGGCTATGGCCTCAGAGAACATACCAAGAGGGGAGCAATGAACTGCAGGCTGAACATAGTTGAAGATGAGGATTTCATTGAGGTGTTGCAAACAGCCTCCACTGACCCATCATACAAGCCACTGTACAGGACTAAAATCAGCAAGATGTATGACAGTGAAAATAAAAACAAACTTGATATTTTGGTATATGACTGGACCTCAATTGGCAACCACACGGATCCGGCGGCATGGGCGGGCATTGGGGGGCCGTGCCCGCACTGGCTGTTTTTTGGTGTCGCCAACCATATATTCTTCTTCCTATCAGTCATGTAAACTTGCACCTTCTGTTTCAAGTAACGCACGGCGTGCCAGCCAACCACATACCTCCTTTCAGGTTTGGCTTTGATTGACAGCTAAAGGTAGCCAATGACAATCGGGATCGGGATGGGCAGATGGGTGAGGGGAGACGCGCATCAGACAAATCTACATACTCTAGACAAAACTAATTACCATCACCATTAACAAGTTAATTTGTGTTATCATTTAAATGGTGCTTCTACCTGATCCCTTTAGCGCTCTATGTACCGCAAAAGCAGCACAAAGGTCCGTGTCCATTGTGGTCTGTGGGAAAAGCTCAGTAGACCAGGAGATTGATTCTCTCTGCTTTCTCTGTCTATATGTGTGTGTAGTGTGAACGTTGTGAGTCTGCAAGCTATCCCACCTGCACAGGCCTTCAATATGTTGGATTCCCTGCAAAGGACATGGGAATCAATAGCTTTTGCAGAGCTGGGCTGTTGTACTGATTCAGGGGCAACTTCTAAAGCACAGCTTTCCAAAGTCTGGCTCAAAGATCAATTTTACAGGCCCCTGACACATTTTAAATGTAATACGCGCATTGAACTTTTGCGTGTCTGCATTCTGTTTTAACACCTTTCAATTGTTTGTAAGGGATTATATGATGACATAAGGCCTAACAAATGTCTTCTTTAATCAATCTTGATTTAAAATGTAGCTTTGTTAATTCTAAAAACAAATCTCAATTCTTATTACGCTGATGAACACAGATAATTCAATTACAGCAGAAAATGGTGTAAATCTCAGATTTAAAAAACATAACATACTAGCAGTCTTCGGCTGTTTATTAGTGTAGTTGTTGTTTTCATTGGAGTTTAACGGTTTTGCGTCACACTGAGAGTTTGTTCCTAATACTGCTTCCCTTAATGACATGAGTGAGTCCAAATGATGGCAGCTCTCTTAATGATGCCGAGCAGCTTGACACTATTGCAAACTACAGCCAAAATAATAAACGTGGTGTTCAATTGAATAGAATTGCATTTTTAAAGGCAATGTTTTTCATACAGCTCTTGTATTATAAAGCAGTACATCGTGCAATTGTCATATTGTTTTGGCTTGTGTGTGTAATAATTAGGGGTGTCAGGCGATTACATTTTTTTAATCGGAATTAATTGCATGACTTCAATAATTAACTCATTATGAATCACAGATTTTAGACCTGTTCTAAATGTACAATAAAATATTATAATAGTCTTCATACTCTTGTTAACATAAAAATAGAAAATGTTAAACTAATAGAAATATGACTGCACATGGATACAGTAATTTCATAATATTCATAAAACTGAGTTAAAATTAAAAAGATGTACTGTAAAAAAACAAGTGTGATATTTTGTGATATTTGTGTTGGTAATTTTTTTGCCACTGGATGGCATAATCGCATTTGTAAGACGGTGACAACTCAGTGCATTTTTCTTTTCATATTAAGATCTAATCTTTAACATGAAGTAAATTCTTTTTTTTTTTTTCTTTTTCTCGGGGAGAGCTCAGTATTGATCATTTGACATGTCATCATCATTGTTCTCCTTTTTTTTTTTTTTTGTATGTGTGTGTGTGTGTGTGTGTGCGTGCGTGCGTGCGTGCGTGCGTGCGTGTAAAAAAAAAAAAAGAATTCCCATACCGTTCACCTAAACCGAATACTTCAAAATCCAGCCAGAGTCGTGGGGCCGCCAGGAGACCCGAAGAGGGACCAAAGAAAAGAAAGAAAAAGCGAAGCCCAGCACCGACCAGACACCACCCACCGGGCCACTAACCAGAGTCCTTCACCAACCCTAGAGACATCTAAATTCCAACAAACCTCAAGGGCCCAAAGGAGAAACTGAGGAAAGGTAGAAAGGACAGACGAAGTAGAGTGAGATCCACAGACACCAGCCTCCACCGAATCAATGACCTGAGGGAGAAACAAATTGTGTCTGAGTTTCGGTAGATGCTGGTGTGGTGGATCTGGCATGCATGAAAATCTCCACCAAAGAGGGGAGCCGTCGACCCCCGCCAGGACAGAGCAAGCGCAACACCTCAGGGCCCCCCAGGCCGCGGCAGCGCCAAAGGACGACCCCCGGGCCCCGCAGGGGCCACCGGCCGGAGAGCAAACCCAGGAGCAGGAGCGCCCCCCACCCCAACGCGGCCCGCGCCCCCAACCCAACGCAGCAGGACGGGGCACTGCAGGCCCACCAGGCACCCCACCGGCCCACAACCCCCACCCCCGCCAGCACTGCTCCATACTGCGGCCTGCCCCAACCGATGCCCCCCCCCCCCCCAGTTGTGTGGTGCATTAAAATTGGAGGGGAGCTGCAGGGCGGAGACGGTGTCTCCACCCTACTCCACTCCCCCCCAAAGTGTGTTATGTGCCCTAAAATGTATTGTGCAAAACTAGTGCAGTGAGTTAAGAGGAGCGACCAGCTGGGCACCCCCCAACCGGGCGGGGGGGGGGGGGGGGGGGCGCACCCGCCCACCAATGCCCCACCCACCCCACCGGGACCACAGCGGGGTTGCCGGGGCCCGCCCTAAGTGCCCACCGGAGCGGGGCGGGCACAACACCGATCCCGCCCACTCTCCCGGCCCCCGGAGCGCCGAGACCCGGGCCACGGATGGAACCCCTGGCCTAGGGGAGGGGGAGGCGGGCGGACAGGGGAGGGGGAGGGGACGGGGGAAGGAGATGACAGGAAGGGCAGGAGGCAGCGGCAGGGCCTCAACATGAAGTAAATTCTGCAAAATCTCTGTAAAATACAGCTTGAACCCAGGCTCCACAAATATATGCATTATTATTACATTTGTTACTGCTAAATTTTGACGTGGACGTGTCTGCTGCGTTGCGACTGGAATTCCCAGAGTAAAGGCATTCCAAATAAGGTCATTAATCGTACGTTTACAAATTTTGTGGCATTAAAGGAATTTTAAATTAACTCAAAATTGACACACTCATTTTGACACCCCAAGTAATACTATGTAATTAATTATAATTTCTTTGACCACATTGACTGATTGGCATGTTCATAAACAAGACGATGATGAATGCTGAATTGGCCAGCAGCCGACAACTTTTCTGGATGCAACCCTAGATGGAATAAATTTGGACATCCCTGTAATGTCGAACATATTGATTTAAAAGTGATGCTGAAGCACACGAGACGCTTGATGTTAATAGACTTAGTCTGCTCTCCTGGGACATTGTAAACTCATTAGAACATGTTCCTGTTCCTAACTCTCACCAAGGAACTCTGGGTGCCATGTTAATGCTCAAGGCTCTGTCATGTAGCAAACAAACAAACATGTAGTCATGGTCTCATACACACAATGGAACTGTGGCGACTCAAATTGAATTAGGGTGAAGCAAGCCTTTTATTCAATGTGGCATTGGTTTAAACAAGCTTAGAACGCAGACATATTTTTACATTCATGCTATGTCTGTGCTTCTCCCAGTCCACATTAAGAATGATTTATTGGAAGCATCAGAGCAACAGCATTACGAAACCTCTAATAAAATAAAGTAGTCAGTAGTGCATATTAAACAGCAAATACATGAGAGCAACATTTGTAAAACTTGCACAGTAGCCAATCATTCAATCTTGCAATAGATGTGATGAAATGTGTTTACTGTTTTTGCAAGAAATACAGGACGGAAAGAGGGATTTGTTTTTTTGTCTGATGTATTATAAAAGAACGCTAGCAAGGATAACAGTAATTCATCGCCAAATGATGAACAAAGAAAGAACACTGTGTTTCCTGTCATTATCTTCACATGTGGCAGGTAGCTATAATAATGTAGTTTAACTGTATGTATGGAGTCAAACGATGGATTGATTGAAACAATGTACAAATATAATCCTATTTAAAAAGATGTATAAAGAGATTATTTCAATATATACAGGAATGGGAGGCATGGGGGTGTTTACTGGTAATTTATTTTGTTAATGATTTATCATTACATTCTTTATATGTATTTATATATGTTGTATGAAAATATCAGGAACACAGACTGCAAACTGTTATATTAATACTTATTTGGAATTAATTTAGGTCTTAAGGTAAAGACGAGTGATAATGCCATTGAATAAGTCCAGTCAAGTCCAGTTAATCACTACATTGATTATAGTAATAACTTATAAGAAGATCACATCATTTTATTAATAAGGGTTGAGAGTAAATACGTTTCACTTCTTCCCACTCCTTTTCAGATATGTAAAGTTAAATTATGTTTTATTTTTCATGTTTTATTTTTCATGTGTTTCTTGTGCAATTATTTTTGTGTATTATTGTACTTTTTTTTAAATTTATTATAATACATGTTTGAAATAAAAATTGTGAACTAAAATAAATAAATAAATAAAACATTTAAAAGACCTGTGGCTTGTCATTTCCTGCATGCTAAAATATGTCAAACTGGATTGGTCTGGATTGGATTTTAATGATTGTACTATGGTAGAAATGTTATTTTTGCGTTCAGTTTTTTTTTTTTTTTTTTTTAGACATTAAGATGTTACACGAGTTTGCTTAAACGTTTTCTTCAACATCATCAATTGTAACAAATTCATTGTACAATATTGAAATATCATTTAGAAGGGTGGTTAGTGCTGCATTCTCTCTCAGGTCCCCCATCTCCAGTTGAGAGCACCCTGAACATGTCAGAGCTTTGCATATTTTCCCCACGCTTCCAATTTTCTCACCCCCCCCCCCCCCCAAATTCTTTTTGTTCATTTTTGGCTATCTGTATTTGGTATCTGAGCATTTACTGCCCACTTTTACTCAGAACAGAAATGTTGCACATACACCACATTGTAGGTGTGTTATCATTATTATGACTGATGGCTGAATTATTTCCTTGTAAGCAGAATTCTCTAACACGTTTTCCACCAAGTGCAAAAAACTGCTAGCAAAAGTGCCACATTCATTTTAATAATCTCTCATTTGCTCTTTTTCCCTAAATCTCTCTGTCTAGAACGGTGCCATCCAGAACACGGAGTCTCAGCATTGTCTGGAGATGGTGGAAAGCAGTCAGTCGCAGTTTAGTTTCCAGCTTGCCATTAAGGACTGCAGCGGACAAAAATGGACCATCACTAATGTACTGACTGTCCTGCCCAAGTGAACATTTGTGACATCCTTGTTGTGATGGAAAAAGAAAGACTTTATGAGCTGCTGCAAAACAAAAGGCAACAACAACCTGAAGATGGACACCTACTAAGTAAGCTCTGCTTCACAGTGGAAGAAGAAGAATTGAGTTTGAAAAGGACTCTGCTGCTGATCAGAGCATGAAAACATGCTTTGATATGAGATGTAATTTTAATGAGAACTGCAAAAAAAATTCTTCAATCAGAAACATAGTATCAGTTCCCTAATAACCATTTTACACCTGCAATAACTCAAGAGTAGATGCTCACAGATGAATCATGCTCGCAGAATAGAAATTTTGGGTATCAGGCCGCAGTTGTGCCCCCACTATCATATCACAAAACTATACCAAATTCAATCTGGATTGTTCCAATATGCTTTGGGGCAGAGGGCAACCTATTCTAATGAACAGAATGTATGATAACCAATTTAGTTAACTGCCATTTTAATGTTTGATATTCACAAGTTCTATGGCCTTGTACAAACCCCAGCAATACGCTTCAAAATAAATCTGCAACCAGGAAATAGATGGATTGATGGCATGCCATTAGTAGTAACTATACACATAGACCACAATACAGAATATCTTTTGAAAAACAATATTCCCAAGTGCCCAAAATATATGTGGGTTCATTCCAGTACATTTCTTTCTGCCACATTTACTACAAACTGCTGGTAAGGGAAGACTCTTTGGACAGATGTTTGTAAAGTGAGAAATATTTTTTGTTTCTACATGTAAATGCACAGCATGCAACGTCTCTGCCTGAAGAGTTTTGAAGTGCTCAGCTTTTCTACCTTCCAGCTCCACAAGTGCTTTTACACTGGTGTCAACTCATTCACATGATGATTTATGACTCAAGTGAAACTAACATCTCATTCTTACACTGATGGTGAGAAACAACAAAGAGCACGAGAAACAGCCTCCATACTACTAAACGTCAGTCTAAATTAGACATCAATATAATATTGTAAAAAATTTCTCTGAATAGACCAAAGTGTTTTTAATGATGCTGTCAGTCACTGTGCTTGTGTTAATAACCTTGTCATTACAGCTAAAATGGAGTGTCACAAATATGTCGATGTCTGCTCAAAGTTTCTTGAGAAGGTTGTAATAGCTCGCCAGGTGTTTGATGATGTCACTGGAGTACAAAAATATTCTGCTTCGCTTCTGGGCTCCTTCATTAAGGTCATTATTTCTAGACAAAAACCACATCACCCCGACTGGGCCCTTCACCAGGGGTTTTGAACCTGCACCTCCTTTCCCCCCTAAGCCAATCCTCGCAGTGACCAATTTTGCTCCCGGCCCCCTGCATCTCAGCAGTGACACAGTGGAACAGGTCACAATCCGTCCCATTTTTCTTAACAGATTGTGTTCTGCTATTTTCTATTATTACCATTATTGCGTGTTGATGTAGTAAACACATGATATGGTGTAACATGTGACCCACATGTGATTACATATTTAAGGGATGCACGATAATGCTATTTTCAACCAATACCAATAAACCAATAATTTAGAAAGTGCCGATGTCAATAACCAATAAGTAAGCCGATAATTGTTTGCAAAATTAACTTGAATACAAATATACTTTCAAGTCCTACTATAAGTCTAACATGTCCAAATTCATTGAAACATTGTCTAAAGCACCGTGAAAGTGAATTTTATTGATATCTCTGCTTCAAAGACAACCAGTAACTCATTTTGAGTTTGCCAAAACAAAACAATCATGTTTTAAAAAAAAAAACTGCGAGGGTAACGTTTTGAGCAGACACAGTAAAGAAAGCCCACGATGCATCTTTTGTGAACACGAGGTCGCGCGCATTATGACGTCACAAATATGCTACACTACCATAGAAGAGGGGAGGGGGTGAAGATAACTATCAGCTGATTTCTTTATTATCTTGTTCATCTGTTTGACATCAAATTGGCCGATAAATGCATCCCTACATATTTTGTGTACTACCTAACTCCTTCACAAGTATATTAGTTATAATTAATCTATATATTTTCTATATGACTATATTTTTGGCATTTGTGGATTTCTCAAAATCTCTATGGTTAACTAGTTCTCCTAAGGCATTGTAAAACAAATAATAACTTCAAACTGACTGTTGACTTATTCAATCCAGTCAGACACAGGTAGCCTACTGATAAAATTGGTTTAAAACAAACAAAAATAAAACATTTGTTATTTGACTGCAGCTGTGCACTTTTCCTCAGCTACCGTGTAGCATCCATTACCAAACCTATTCAATCTTTTCCTTGTGATTCAGGTTTTACAACCTGGAATTTTTGTAGTTTATCAATTTTGGAAAGGCTGTTAATATTTCAAGTTGTGAAAATGTTCAAGCTATTTTATTGGTGTATCAAAATTAGATATTTATGAGAAGTGTAAATAAAACTACACCGCACCAAATGCAAAATTTGTTGTCTGTGTCAATACTTTAAGTGTGCAGGAGGGAGGAAGTTGTTTTGCTCTAATCATGCTTAATATATATTGACTTGCATGGTCGATAATTACAAGCTGGGCCATTTTCCTCAAGTGTTTGCATCTTTGTTAAGTGTTAAATTACCCAAGGTCCCACCGAGACTTGAACTCAGATTGCTGGATTCATGGAATCCTGGTAAGTACTGTGGGAAGGACATGTGGTTTCCGAGGGGTGCACACAAGGTAATCAGGTTTGGCAACATGGTGCCAGCTAAGTCTCAAAATAAGGAAGGTCCCACCAAGACTTAAACTCGGATCACTGGGTTCAGAGTCCAAAGTGCTAACCATTACACCATGGAACCCTGACAGGTACTGTATAAGGGACATACGGTTTAATAGGACTTCAAACAAGGTACTGAAATTGAAAATTCCTTTCCAGTAAACTGACAAACACTTGAGGTTGACCTAAAACTTGAACTCGGATCACTGGAGTGACGCCCAATTGACTGCGGAACGGACGCCGCAAGGAATAGAAAGCATTCGAGTCTGCGTGTCATTTCACACTAGCTACAGTGCGGTGCCGATTGGATGCGGCGCTGCAAAGGGTTTCCGCAAGCTTTCTATTTTTTCCGAATTCCACATGCGGATTTTCATGAAGCTGAAGACATTACACGAGCTGGACAGGAAGTCTACTACGTTCCTTGCAACATACATTTTTAGGTTGTCCAAATAAAAAGGATGGTCCATGTCATATATAATCCACCTCCATTATAAATCTCACCTCGTCCATGTTCGCTGCAGTGCTTGTAAAGCGTCAAGCATTATGACGTTTTGCTGACATGACTGCGAAATAGGATCTGGCGAGTATTTTATTCTGAAAAGTAACCAGAATTTTTAGGGCCCGAGCAGCGACTGCTGCGAGGTCCCTCTTGTTTTTGTGTGAATTATTATTAAGGCTCGAGCAGAAACCGCTGAGAGGTCCTATTGTTTTTGTCTGGATTATTATTATTAGGGCCCCAGCGGCGACCCATGCGAGGTCCCTATTGTTTTTCGTTGGTATTCTTCTTCTTCTTCTTTTCATACTAAGAGCTATCTAAACTTTAATATGAAATTCTGCACATTTTTAAAATTGTCTTCACAAATATATGCACTATTATTTCTTCTTGTTCTTGTTCTTGTTCTTCTTCCTCTTCTTCTTCTTCTCTGCAAACGATCACATTTTTGACTCCCTAGACATGAACGAAAACTCTCCAAACTTTGCACACTCTTCGGGCATGTGTAATATTATTAAGTTGTCATAATGACATGGCTCCATAGCGCCCCCTAAATCACAAAAATAAACAATCCCAGCACGTTTGACCTACAGCCACGAAAATTGGCAGGCACGTGTGGCCCCCGAGGCGTACAAAAAAGTCAATTTGGGCCATATCCTAAAATGTACAGGAAGTGATCTATGAAAATTTTGAATGTCCAATTTTGGCCCATTTTTGCACATTTACAGGGGTCATACATTTGACCTCTTTTTCTAGACGATACATTCAATGGAGTTCAAATTTGGCCTGTATCATCTTAAGTACTGGGAAAAAATCTTGAGTTTTCAAAATACTATATGACGGGGGCGTCTCATATTTGCTTTGCCACAAAGGAGAAAATGTTTAATAACTCCCCTGTACATGCTCCCAAAAAAAATAAAAACTTGTCATGTATGTTAATAGTTACAGCCTAAAAGCATCTATATGATAATATTCGGTCATATCTATATCGCCACCTAGTGGTGACAAAAGTTGAGATTTTTTACGTTTACATCTACTGCCCTGAGACCGTAAAAGGGATCCAGTGGAAAATTTGTCACAGAAGCCTTAACATGTTGATCATGTCCCACACCAAATATTGTGACTTTTCGGCAAAGGGCATGGCCACGATGGTGCTGCAAAGTCTGATGATTCACCGTGACAGTAAAAGCTGGTTTAACTTGACCCAAATTATCCTATCCAAATTTCAAACATTTGATGAGAGTCCAGTCCTGAAGACAGCTACGAATTGATATTTCATCATAGTCATAGCGCCCTCTACTGGCCAAACAAATGTTATTTTTTCTTCAATGTTGTTCTTCAACCTGGTTAACCAAATCTACCTCATATTTGCTCAGAAGACTGTTTAGGCCTTCATGATGTTACAACACAAAGTTTGTTACTTTTTGTGAATCACTGTGGGTGGGGCTACACACTGTTTGCCAAGAACACAATGCCGATTTTGAGGGCCTAAACATGCACAGAAACTCGTAAAACTTGGCTCACACATCTGGCCTGGCAAAATTTAGGTATATGAGGGGAGCCCAACAGCTACAGAAAGTGAGCTATGAATTTCTGAATGTCCCATTTTTTTGCCGATTTTTGCACATTTACAGGGGGCATTCTTTTGTCCATTTCTCCTACACGTTTCAGCCGATTTACTTCAAACTTGGCCTATACCATGTCAAGACCTTGCCCATCAACAGGTGGAAAAAAATCTTGACCCTTAGAAATACTATTTGACGGGGACGCGACGTCATTTTTTGTGTTTCATATTTTCTTCGCTTTGCACACTCATCACACCTACCAAAAAAAAACAGCTCACAGCTCTAGTTATTAGGGCCAAAGCAGCGACCGCTGCGAGGTCCCTCTTGTTTTTGTTGTTTTTGTTGTGTTCTGATGACTCCACTTTGTGTTTCAGTTGGTGGCCCGAATCTGCCGATAGCTCAGAAATTCTATCTGCCACGGTATTTCTCACCACACTAATATTGGCAAAAGCTTGCCGCTTTTCAGGACACAAAATTTCGGCAGCCTACAGCATGCAGTTTTTGACAAACTTTCCATCCCTATACGGCTTTGTTGCTATTGCTATTTGGCTAGCAATTACGTAGCTGGCTCTCACCGCAGCCTCACTTGCTTCTCGGCTGTGGTTGAAGACAGATTGTTGTTTTCTCAGACGCGCCATAATTTCATTCACCTGTTGTCTCAATTATCCGTGAAAGTTGTATTTTTCACCATGCTGAGATTCATAGTGCCGCCAAATATTGTATTCTTTCAGCAACGAAACTTGCTGCTGGCACACCAGGCACACGGGCTTCCCATTCACCTCCGTGAACTTATAAGAATATGTCAATTTTTCTTGAAAATCCGACACCCTGTGTCCACTTTTCTCCTTTTTGACAAAGACATTTCGCTGATGAAAACCTGGAGGTTCATTGTGAAAAACGTGCAACCGGCCAGGTTTAGTTCATGGAACATGTTACTACAGTAACTGTCTGAGAGCTTAAATTACCTATTTTTATGAAACAGGCTAGAGGTACCTCTTTTTCTCTGGTTTCAGTTACCTCCCTTTCTGAAACAGAAAACGCAGTTTCCCACATTTCAGAGTTTCTTGACCCAGAGTTCTCACTAAAACTGCTTTGTAAAATACACCCCAGGGAAGTGACCAAATATTTGAGGTCCAAACTAAACTTGAACTTGGGTAACTGGAGTCAGCGTGGTCTCCATTATACCATGGGAGGGACTGTTGGAAGGACATGCGGTTTCCTAAGGGTGCACACAAGGTAATCAGGTTTGGCAAGGTGCTAGGTAAGTCTCTAAAAATGGTCCCACCGAGACTTGAACTCGGATCACTGGATTCAGTGTGCTAACTATAATACCATGGAACCCTGGTAAGTACTGTATGAGGACCATACAGTTTCATTGGGCTAAATAAAACGTTCTGAATACCGCAAATTCCTTTCCTCTAAAGCGACATGAAATTCAAGGTCCAACCGAGCCTTGACCTCATTAAACCATGGAACCAAGGCTTATAGAGCAAACTGTTTCGTAGGGCTGCATACAACATTCTGAAAACTAAAAAATCCTTCGGGCTGCATACAACGTACTGAAAATGTAAAAATTACTTCCCAGTAAAGTGACAAATATTTGCGGTCCCAAGAAAGTGTGCAAACCATTACATCATGGAACCCTGGTATATACACTTTGAGGATCATACAGCTTCATAGGGCTGCAAACGTCGCACTGAGAACTAAATTTTATTTTCCAGTAAAATGACAAACATTTAAGGTCCCAACGAGACTTGAACTCAGATCACTGGATTTAAAGTCCACAGTGCTAACCATTACACCATGGAAACCAGGCTTATAGATCAAACTGTTTCGTAGGGATGCATACAACATACTGAAAACTCAAAATCCCTTACGGCTGCATACAACGTACTGAAAATGTAAAAATTACTTTCCAGTAAAGTGACAAATATTTGAGTTCCCACTGAGACTTGAACTCGGATCACTGGATTCAGAGTCCAGAGTGCTAACCATTACACCATGTAACCCTGGCATTTACTCTATGAGGATCATACAGTTTCATCGGGCTGCATACTGTACAACATACTAAAAACTAAAAAAATCCGTAAAAAACGTAAAAATTACTTTCCAGTAATGTGACAAATATTTGAGGTCCCAAACAAGACTTGAACTCGGATCACTAGATTCAGAGTGCTAACCATCACACCATGGAACCCTGGCATATACTGCATGAGGATCATAGAGCATCATTGGGGTGCATATAACTTACTGAAAACTACATATTCCTTTCCAGTAAATTGACAAACATTTAAGATCTCACCGAGACTTGAACTCTGATCACGGGATTCAGAGTCCAGAGTGCTAACCATTACACCATGTAACCCTGGCATTTACTCTATGAGGATCATACAGTTTCATAGGGCTGCATACGTCGCACTGAGAACTAAATTTTCCTTTCCAGTAAAATGACAAACATTTAAGGTCCTACCGAGACTTGAACTCGGATCACTGGATTCAAAATCCAGAGTGCTAAACATTACACCATGGAACCCAGGCTTATAGATCAAACTGTTTCGTAGGGCTGCATACAATATACTGAAAACTCAAAATTCCTTATTGCTGCATACAACATAATGAAAACGAAAAAATTACTTTTGTGTAAAGTAACAAATATTTGAGGTCCCACCGAGACTTGAACTCGTATCACTGGATTCAGAGTGCTAACCATTACACCATGGAACCCTGGCATATAATGTATGAGTATCATACAGTACCATAGGGCTGCATACAACATACTGAAAACTACCTATTCCTTTCCAGGAAAGTGACAAACATTTAACGTCTCACCGAGACTTGAATCTAGATCACTGGAGTCAGAGTCCAAAGTGCTAATCATTACACCATGGAACCCTGGTGTATACTGTTTGAGGATCATACAGTTTTATAGGGCTGCATACGTCGCACTGAGAACTAAATTTTCCTTTCCAGTATAATGACAAACATTTAAGGGCCCACCGAGACTTGAAGTCAGATCACTGGATTCAGAGTGCTAACCATTACACCATGGAACCCTGAGGATGAGGATCATACAGTATCATTGGGCTGCATATAACATACTGAAAACTGCATATTCCTTTCCAGTAAAGAGGCAAAAGTTTAAGGTCTCACCGAGACTTGAACTCTGATCACTGAATTAAGAGTCCAGAGTGCTAACCATTGCACCATGAAACCCTGGTATATACTGTTTGAGGATCATACAGTTTCATAGGGCTGCATACAACATACTGAAAACTAAAAATTCCTTATGGCTGCATACAACGTACTGAAAACGTAAAAATTACTTTCCAGTAAAGTGACCAATGTTTGAGGTTCCACCGAGCCTTGAAGTCAAATCACTGGATTCAGAGTCCAAAGTGCTAACCATTACACCATGGAAACTTACTATATATTGTTTGAGGATCATACTGAGAACGTTTGAGGATCGTACTGAGAACTAAATTTTCCTTTCCAGTAGAATGACAAGCATTTAAGGTCCCACCGAGACTTGAACTGGGATCACTGGAATCAGAGCCCAGAGTGCTAACCATTACACCATGGAACCGTGGTACATACTTTTTGAGGATCATACAGTTTCATAGGGCTGCATACGTCACACTGAAAACTAAATTTTCCTTTCCAGTAAAATGACAAAAGTTTAACGTCCCACCGAGACTTGAACTCGGACAACTGGATTCGAAGTTCAGAGTGCTAACCATTACACCATGGAACCCAGGTATATACTGTCTGCGGATCACACAGTTTCATAGGGCTGCATACGTCGCACTGAGAACTAAATTTTCCTTTCCAGTAAAATGACAAACATTTAAGGTCTCAACGAGACTTGAACTCGGATCACTGGATTCAAAGACCAGAGTGCTAACAATTACACCATGGAAGCTAGGCTTATAGAGCAAACTCTTTCGTAGGGCTGCAAACATTATACTGAAAACTCAAAATTTCTTATGGCTACATCCAACGTACTGAAAATTTAAAAATGACTTTCCAGTAAAGTGACAAATGTTCGAGGTCCCACCGAGCCTTGAAGTCGGTTCACTAGATTCAGAGTGCTAACCATTACACCATGGAACCCTGAGGATGAGGATCATACAGTATCATTGGGCTGCATACAACATACTGAAAACTCAAAACTTCTTATTGCTGCATACAACATAGTGAAAACGAAAAAATTACTTTTGTGTAAAGTGACAAATGTTTGAGGTCCCACCGAGCCTTGAAGTCGGTTCACTAGATTCAAAGTGCTAACCATTACACCATGGAACCCTGACGATCATACAGTATCGTTGGGCTGCATATAACATACTGTAAACTACATATTCCTTTCCAGTAAAGTGACAAACAATTAAGGTCTAACCAAGACTTGAACTCGGATCACTGGATTCAGAGTGCTAACCATTACACCATTAAACCCTGGTATATACTGGTTGAGGATCATACAGTTTCATAGGGCTGCATACGTCTCACTGAGAACTAAATTTTCCTTTCCAGTAAAACGACAAAAATTTAAGGTTCCACCGAGACTTGAACTCAGATCACCAGATTCAAAGTCCAGAGTGCTAACCATTACACCATGGAACCTAGGAATACAAATCAAACTGTTTCGTGGGGCAGCATACAACATACTGAAAACTCAAAATTCCTTATTGCTGCATACAACATAGAGAAAAAGAAAAAATTACTTTTGTGTAAAGTGACAAATATTTGAGGTCCCACCAAGACTTGAACTGCAATCGCTGGATTTAGAGTCCAGAGTACTAATCATTACACCATGGAACCCTGGTATATACTTTTTGAGGATCATACAGTTTCATAGAGCTGCATACACCATACTGAAACCTAAAAAATCCTTCGGGCTGCATACAATGTACTGAAAACGTAAAAATTACTTTCCAGTAAAGTGACAAATGTTTGAGGTCCCACCGAGCCCTGAAGTCGGTTGACTAGATTCAGAGTGCTAACCATTACACCATGGAACCCTGAGGATGAGGATCATACAGTATCATTGGGCTGCATATTTGTGATGGCAAAATGAAGCTTCATGAAGTACTTGTGATTTTTTTTAAGTCCCCTAGATGGTGCTCTTGGTTGGAAAATGCAGTGGAAATTTAATACATTTCCATTGCACTAGCCTTTATACTGTTAGACATTATTAATATTTTTAGTTCTTTGTTTTATATATTGACCATGTTGTGGTGTTTTATAGATGTGAAGTAGGTAGGGTGGTGTTGAGCTCAGTATAATTTGACCTTAACCTAAGCTGGTACACCTTGTTTGGTCTAAAATTCCCTCTCAGTGTTTACGCACACACATTCTCTTCGTGGGAGCGTACTCTGCTTCGGGGGAGCGCACACACCCACACACACACCACTGACTCTGTTCGCATCATCACTCACGGCTACTCTAGATTTTGTTTTGGGAAAAAGTACCCTGAGAGTATATTTTGTCTAAAAATGAAAACAGGTGCAGTCTGTGTACGAAAATAATATTATGTAACATATTGTGTGAGAACCAATCTGTTCTACTCATTCTTAGTAGGAGGAGAAGGGGCGTTTACTTTCAAATCTCGATTCTTTAAAAGCTGGATTCCGCAAAGGGAGGGGGCACATGGGCACTCTGAAAATTCCACCTCATACGTGATGTTCAGTGTTGTTGCGGTGACCGGAGAATTCTCTGTTTAATGAATCATCCTTGCAAGGTGTTTTTTCTTACAAGAAATCTGTCTTCAAATTTTTGGAACACGCAAAAGAGGACAAATAAATAGCCTCTTTCAATATTTAAACCAAGAGCACCATCTAGGGGGCTTAAAAAAAACACAAGTGCTTCATGAAGCTTCATTTTGCCATCACTACTGCATATAACATACTGAAAACTACATATTGCTTTCCAGTAAAGTGACAAACAATTAACTCTTTCACTGCCACTGACGTTTAAAGACGTCAAGTAAAAACCTACGGAGGGCTGCCAATGACGTCAAAAGAATTCATCCAATTTTTTATTTTTATTTTTTGAAACGGGTGGAGGGAAGCCTTCCTCATCTGTTGTGAAATTTTCCTGCAGGTCTGTTGTGCCTAAGGACTATTTTTGGCCCCTAGAAGGCAGCGACGACTCTCTTTTGACAAGATCGGGTGGGCGTCAGTAGAGGCGGAGCTAAAGCGTCGAGCAGGAGATGAGAATGTTAGACAAAGGAAAAATGGCGACCGGTTGCGAGCAGCTCACGCCCGAGCCGTTTTTTTCAAATTCGAAAAGCATCAAACAACGATAAAGAGCACATTGAGGACGACGATGATCATCATCGATGATGATGATGGTGAATCCGAGGTTGGAAAGCATTGACGCGGCAGTAGAAGACGTGGGGGGAGCTAGATGGCTGAGGAGGAAGTGGTGCCCGTTTGCAAGCAGCTCTACACTTACAAGACGAAAGGCATCGACCAACGCTAAAAGAGCACATTGATGATGACGATGATCATCATCGATGATGATGATGGTGAATCCGAAGTTGACGCCGAAGTCGCAAGCGCTGACGCGGCGGCTATGACGACGTTATAAAGGCTCACGGACTAGCGATGCTGACACCGGAAAACACGGAGCATAACCGAGCTCTTCTGCACAGGCGGACGTTCAATCGGACGACGAAGAGTGCCCCGAGTCCAATGCATATTCATCGGAGGAGTGTGTACAGTCTGCTACTTGCTATTTATTCCCCGGAAAAAAAGGTCGTCAAGAAAGTGTAACGTTTGGACGTGAAACGGACAAGCGAAAGTGAAACTATAATCTGTTGTGTGAGTCCTGCGGCGTCTCCTTGCACGCAGGGGAGCGATATAAAAAGAAAAACTGTATTTGAAACATCCACATAATTGTAAGTAGTACCAGAGTTGCACACATTTGTAAATAGTTTGCGAAATTGTTTTGTCAAATTGTTACACTGTTGAATGGAAATAAACGTATTTTGCAATCTAAAAACACTTTTTCATTGTTGGTGAAAGCGTTTTACAGAAGTAAAGCACTATTTAGGTGTTTGTGGCATCATTCATGGACAAAAAGAAGTGTACAATTCACTAGAGTGCATGAAATAACATCGTTTCACAAAAAGCTCTTTTTCTCCATTTTTTGTTTCAAAACAGAGAATTTCGGTGAAAGTAACCATTTTCTATTGTTGATTACTGAAGAACGGAATAAGGTAGAAACAAACTTTTTTTTCTGATGAAAGATGAGAGTTCAATCTTTCATTTGGTAGTATGTGTGTTTCCATAGTCCAAACACAACATTTTCTGTCGACCTTGAAAGATCAGTCAAAATGCTAAAATCAGCTGGCGCTGGCGACATCCCGTTTCTGAAAACATCTGGCAGTGAAAGAGTTAAGGTCTCACCAAGAATTGAACTCAGATCACTGGATTCAGAGTGCAGAGTGCTAGCCATTACACCATGAAACCCTGGTATATACTGCTTGAGGAGCATACAGTTTCATAGGGCTGCATACGTCTCACTGAGAACTAAATTTTCCTTTCCAGTAAAATGCCCAAAATTTAAGGTTCCACCAAGACTTGAACTCGGCTCACTGGATTCAAAGTCCAGAGTGCTAACCATTACACCATGGAACCTAGGAATATAAATCAAACTGTTTCGTAGGGCTGCATACACCATACTGAAAACTAAAAAATCCTTCGGGCTGCATACAACATAGTGAAAACGAAAAAATTACTTTCGTGCAAAGTGACAAATATTGGAGGTCCCACCGAGACTTGAACGCCAATCGCTGGATTCAGAGTACAGAGTACTAATCATTACACCATGGAAACCTGCTATATACTTTTTGAGGATCATACAGTTTCATAGGGCTGCATTTGTCGCACAGAGAACTAAATTTTCCTTTCCAGAAAAAATAACAAACATTTGAAGTCCCACCGAGACTTAGACTCGGATCACTGGATTCAAAGTCCAGAGTGCTAACCATTACACAATGTAACCCAGGCTTATAGATCAAACTGTTTCGTAGGGCTGCATAAACCATACTGAAAACTAAAAAGTCCTTCGGGCTGCATACAACGTACTGAAAACATAAAAATTACTTTCCAGTAAAGTGACAAATATTTCAGGTCCCCAAAAAAGAAATTACCTCGGATCACTGGATTCAGAGGGATAACCATTACGCCATGGAACCCTGGTATATACTGTTTGAGGATCATACAGTTTCATAAGGCTGCATACGTCGCACTGAGAACTAAATTTTCCTTTCCAGTAAAATGACAAGCATTTAAGGTCCCACCAAGACTTGAACTTGGATCACTGAATTCAAAGTCCAGAGTGCTAACCATTACACCATGGAACCAAGGGTTTAAGATCAAACTGTTTCGTAGGGCTGCATACAACATACTGAAAACTACATATTCCTTTCCAGGAAAGTGACAAACATTTAAGGTCTCACCAAGACTTGAACTCTGATCACTGGATTCAGAGTCCAGAGTGCTAACCATTACACCATGAAATCCTGGTATATAGTTTTTGAGGATCATACAGTTTCATAGGGCTGCATAAGTCGCACTGAGAACTAAATTTTCCTTTCCAGTATAATGACAAACATTTAAGGTCCCACCGAGACTTAAAGTCGGATCACTGGATTCAGAGTGTTAACCATTACACCATGAAACCCTGAGGATGAGGATCATACAGTATGATTGGGCTGCATATAACATACTGAAAACTACATATTCCTTTCCAGTAAAGTGACAAAGATTTAAGGTTCTACCAAGACTTGAACTCGGATCACTGGATTCAAAGTACAGAGTGCTAACCATTTCATCATGGAACCCTAGAATATACTGTCTGAGGATCATACAGTTTCATAGGGCTGCATACATCACACTGAGAAGTAAATTTTCCTTTCCAGTAAAATGACAAAGATTTAAGGTCCCAACGAGCCTTGAACTCAGATCACTGGAATCAGAGACCAGAGTGCTAACCATTACATTATGGAACCCTGGTATCTACTGTTTGAGGATCAGACAGTTTCATAGGGCTGCATACGTCGCACAGAGAACTAAATTTTACAACAATACAACGTACTGAAAACGTAAAAATGACTTTCCAGTAAAGTGACAAATAATTGAGGTCCCTACGAGCCTTGAAGTCGCTTCACTAGATTCAGAGTGCTAACCATTACACCATGGAACCCTGAGGATGAGGATCATACAGTATCATTGGGTTGCATATAACATACTGAAAACGACATATTCCTTTCCAGAAAAGTGACAAACATTTAAGGTTTCACCGAGACTTGAACTCGGATCACTGGATTCAAAATCCAGAGTGCTAAACATTACACCATGGAACCCAGGCTTATAGATGAAACTGTTTCGTAGGGCTGCATACAATATACTGAAAACTCAAAATTCCTTATTGCTGCATACAACATAATGAAAACGAACAAATTACTTTTGTTTAAAGTAACAAATATTTGAGGTCCCACTGGGACTTGAACTCCGATCACTGGATTCAGAGTCCAGAGTGCTAACCATTACACCACGGAACCCTGGCATTTACTCTATGATGATCATACAGTTTCATCGGGCTCTATACAACATAATGAAAACTAAAAAATCCTTCGGGCTGCATACAACGTACTGAAAACGTAAAAATTACTTTCCAGTAAAGTGACAAATGTTTGAGGTCCCACCGAGCCTTGAAGTCGGATCACTGGAATCAGAGACCAGAGTGCTAACCATTACATTATGGAACCCTGGTATCTACTGTTTGAGGATCAGACAGTTTCATAGGGCTGCATACGTCGCACTGAGAACTAAATTTTCCTTTCCAGTAAAATGACAAGCATTTAAGGTCCCACCGAGACTTGAACTCGGATCACTGGATTCAGAGTCAAGAGTGCTAACCATTACACCATGGAACCGTGGCATGTACTTTATGAGGATCACAGTATCATAGGGCTGCATATAACATACTGAAAAATACATATTCCTTTCCAGAAAAGTGACAAACATTTAAGGTCTCACCGAGACTTGAACTCGAATCACTGGATCCAGAGTCCAAAGTGCTAACCATTACACCATGGAACCCTAGTATATACTGTTTGAGGATCATACAGTTTCATAGGGCTGCATAGGTCGCACTGAGAACTAAATTTTCCTTTCCAGTAAAATAACAATGATTTAAGGTCCCACCGAGACTTGAACTCGGATCACTGGATTCAGAGTCCGGAGTGCTAACCATTACACCATGAAACCCGGGTATATACTGTTTGAGGATCATACAGTTTCATAGGGCTGCATACGTCGCACTGAGAACTAAATTTTCCTTTCCAGTAAAGTGACAAGCATTTAAGGTCCCACCGAGACTTGAACTCGGATCACTGGATTCAGAGTCCAGAGTGCTAACCATTACACCATGGAACCGTGGCATGTACTTTATGAGGATCATACAGTATCATAGGGCTGCATATAACATACTGAAAAATACATATTCCTTTCCAGTAAAGTGAGAAACATTTAAGGTCTCACCGAGACTTGAACTCGAATCACTGGCTCCAGAGTCCAAAGTGCTAACCATTACACCATGGAACCCTAGTATATACTGTTTGAGGATCATACAGTTTCATAGGGCTGCATAGGTCGCACTGAGAACTAAATTTTCCTTTCCAGTAAAATAACAATGATTTAAGGTCCCACCGAGACTTGAACTCAGATCACTGGATTCAGAGTAGAGAGTGCTAACCATTACACCATGGAACCCTGGTATATACTGTTTGAGGATCATACAAATTCATAGGGCTGCCTAGGTCACACTGAGAACTAAATTTTCCTTCCCACTAAAATGACAAGCATTTAAGGTCCCACCGAGACTTGAACTCGGATCACTGGATTCAGAGTACTAACCATTACACCATGGAACCCTGATATATACTGCTTGAGGATCATACAGTTTCATAGGGCTGCATTACGTCGCACAGAGAACTAAATTTTACAACAATACAATACAACGTACTGAAAACATAAAAATGACTTTCCAGGAAAGTGACAAATGTTTGAGGTGCCACCGAGCCTTGAAGTCGGTTCACTAGATCCAGAGTGCTAACCATTACACCATGGAACCCTGAGGATGAGGATCATACAGTATCATTGGGCTGCATATAACATACTGAAAACTACATATTCCTTTCCAGGAAAGTGACAAACATTTAAGGTCTCACGAGACTTGAACTCTGATCACTGGATTCAGAGTCCAGAGTGCTAACCATTACACCATGAAACCGTGGTATATAGTTTTTGAGGATCATACAGTTTCATAGGGCTGCATAAGTCGCACTGAGAACTAAATTTTCCTTTCCAGTATAATGACAAACATTTAAGGTCCCACCGAGACTTAAAGTCGGATCACTGGATTCAGAGTGTTAACCATTACACCATGAAACCCTGAGGATGAGGATCATACAGTATGATTGGGCTGCATATAACATACTGAAAACTACATAATCCTTTCCAGTAAAGTGACAAAGATTTAAGGTTCTACCAAGACTTGAACTCGCATCACTGGATTCAAAGTACAGAGTGCTAACCATTTCATCATGGAACCCTAGTATATACTGTCTGAGGATCATACAGTTTCATAGGGCTGCATACATCACACTGAGAAGTAAATTTTCCTTTCCAGTAAAATGACAAAGATTTAAGGTCCCACCGAGCCTTGAACTCGGATCACTGGAATCAGAGACCAGAGTGCTAACCATTACATTATGGAACCCTGGTATCTACTGTTTGAGGATCAGACAGTTTCATAGGGCTGCATACGTCGCACTGAGAACTAAATTTTCCTTTCCAGTAAAATGACAAGCATTTAAGGTCCCACCGAGACTTGAACTCGGATCACTGGATTCAGAGTCCAGAGTGCTAACCATTACACCATGGAACCGTGGAATGTACTTTATGAGGATCACACAGTATCATAGGGCTGCATATAACATACTGAAAAATACATATTCCTTTCCAGTAAAGTGACAAACATTTAAGGTCTCACCGAGACTTGAACTCAAATCAATGGATCCAGAGTCCAAAGTGCTAACCATTACACCATGGAACCCTAGTATATACTGTTTGAGGATCATACAGTTTCATAGGGCTGCATAGGTCGCACTGAGAACTAAATTTTCCTTTCCAGTAAAATAACAATGATTTAAGGTCCCACGAGACTTGAACTCGGATCACTGGATTCAGAGTCCAGAGTGCTAACCATTACACCATGGAACCCTAGTATATACTGTCTGAGGATCATACAGTTTCATAGGGCTGCATACATCACACTGAGAAGTAAATTTTCCTTTCCAGTAAAATGACAAAGATTTAAGGTCCCACCGAGCCTTGAACTCGGATCACTGGAATCAGAGACCAGAGTGCTAACCATTACACCATGGAACCGTGGAATGTACTTTATGAGGATCACACAGTATCATAGGGCTGCATATAACATACTGAAAAATACATATTCCTTTCCAGTAAAGTGACAAACATTTAAGGTCTCACCGAGACTTGAACTCGAATCACTGAATCCAGAGTCCAAAGTGCTAACCATTACACCATGGAACCCTAGTATATACTGATTGAGGATCATACAGTTTCATAGGGCTGCATAGGTCGCATTGAGAACTAAATTTTCCTTTCCAGGAAAATGACAAGCATTTAAGGTCGCACCGAGACTTGAACTTGGATCACTGGATTCAGAGTGCTAACCATTACACCATGGAACCCTGATATATACTGCTTGAGGATCATACAGTTTCATAGGGCTGCATTACGTCGCACAGAGAAATAAATTTTACAACAATACAATACAACGTACTGAAAACATAAAAATGACTTTCCAGTAAAGTGACAAATGTTTGAGGTCCCACCAAGCCTTGAAGTCGGTTCACTAGATCCAGAGTGCTAACCATTACACCATGGAACTCTTAGGATGAGGATTATACAGTATCATTGGGGTGCATATAACATACTGAAAACTACATATTCCTTTCCAGGAAAGTGACAAACATTTAAGGTCTCACCGAGACTTGAACTCGGATCACTGGATTCAGAGTCCAGAGTGCTAACCATTACACCATGAAACTCTTGTAAATAGTTTTTGAGGATCATACAGTTTCATAGGGCTGCATACATCACACTGAGAAGTAAATTTTCCTTTCCAGTAAAATGACAAAGATTTAAGGTCCCACCGAGCCTTGAACTCGGATCACTGGATTCAGAGTCCAGAGTGCTAACCATTACACCATGGAACCGTGGCATGTACTTTATGAGGATCTTACAGTATCATAGGGCTGCATATAACATACTGAAAAATACATATTCCTTTCCAGTAAAGTGACAAACATTTAAGGTCTCACAGAGACTTGAACTCGAATCACTGAATCCAGAGTCCAAAGTGCTAACCATTACACCATGGAACCCTAGTATATACTGTTTGAGGATCATACAGTTTCATAGGGCTGCATAGGTCGCACTGAGAACTAAATTTTCCTTTCCAGTAAAATAACAATGATTTAAGGTCCCACCGAGACTTGAACTCGGATCACCGGATTCAGAGTCCAGAGTGCTAACCATTACACCATGGAACCCAGGTATGTAATGTTTGAGGATCATACAGTTTCATAGGGCTGCATAGGTCGCATTGAGAACTAAATTTTCCTTTCCAGTAAAATGACAAGCATTTAAGGTCCCACCGAGACT
This sequence comes from Vanacampus margaritifer, assembly GCF_051991255.1. Lineage (NCBI taxonomy): Eukaryota > Metazoa > Chordata > Actinopteri > Syngnathiformes > Syngnathidae > Vanacampus > Vanacampus margaritifer. The sequence continues at coordinate 6,899,516 of NC_135437.1, forward strand.
TGAACTCGGATCACTGGATTCAGAGTGCTAACCATTACACCATGGAACCCTGGTATATACTGTTTGAGGATCATACAGTTTCATAGGGCTGCCTAGGTCGCACTGAGAACTAAATTTTCCTTCCCAGTAAAATGACAAGCATTTAAGGTCCCACCGAGACTTGAACTCGGATCACTGGATTCAGAGTGCTAACCATTACACCATGGAACCCTGGTATATACTGCTTGAGGATCATACAGTTTCATAGGGCTGCATTACGTCGCACAGAGAACTAAATTTTACAACAATACAATACAACGTACTGAAAACATAAAAATGACTTTCCAGTAAAGTGACAAATGTTTGAGGTCCCACCGAGCCTTGAAGTCGGTTCACTAGATCCAGAGTGCTAACCATTACACCATGGAACCCTGAGGATGAGGATCATACAGTATCATTGGGCTGCATATAACATACTGAAAACTACATATTCCTTTCCAGGAAAGTGACAAACATTTAAGGTCTCACGAGACTTGAACTCTGATCACTGGATTCAGAGTCCAGAGTGCTAAACTATACACCATGAAACCGTGGTATATAGTTTTTGAGGATCATACAGTTTCATAGGGCTGCATAAGTCGCACTGAGAACTAAATTTTCCTGTCCAGTATAATGACAAACATTTAAGGTCCCACCGAGACTGAAAGTCGGATCACTGGATTCAGAGTGTTAACCATTACACCATGAAACCCTGAGGATGAGGATCATACAGTATGATTGGGCTGCATATAACATACTGAAAACTACATAATCCTTTCCAGTAAAGTGACAAAGATTTAAGGTTCTACCAAGACTTGAACTCGGATCACTGGATTCAAAGTACAGAGTGCTAACCATTTCATCATGGAACCCTAGTATATACTGTCTGAGGATCATACAGTTTCATAGGGCTGCATACATCACACTGAGAAGTAAATTTTCCTTTCCAGTAAAATGACAAAGATTTAAGGTCCCACCGAGCCTTGAACTCGGATCACTGGAATCAGAGACCAGAGTGCTAACCATTATATTATGGAACCCTGGTATCTACTGTTTGAGGATCAGACAGTTTCATAGGGCTGCATACGTCGCACTGAGAACTAAATTTTCCTTTCCAGTAAAATGACAAGCATTTAAGGTCCCACCGAGACTTGAACTCGGATCACTGGATTCAGAGTCCAGAGTGCTAACCATTACACCATGGAACCGTGGAATGTACTTTATGAGGATCACACAGTATCATAGGGCTGCATATAACATACTGAAAGATACATATTCCTTTCCAGTAAAGTGACAAACATTTAAGGTCTCACCGAGACTTGAACTCAAATCAATGGATCCAGAGTCCAAAGTGCTAACCATTACACCATGGAACCCTAGTATATACTGTTTGAGGATCATACAGTTTCATAGGGCTGCATAGGTCGCACTGAGAACTAAATTTTCCTTTCCAGTAAAATAACAACGATTTAAGGTCCCACCAAGACTTGAACTCGGATCACTGGATTCAGAGTCCAGAGTGCTAACCATTACACCATGAAACCCGGGTATATACTGCTTGAGGATCATACAGTTTCATAGGGCTGCATACGTCACACTGAGAACTAAATTTTCCTTTCCAGTAAAATAAAAAACACTTAGGGTCCCACCGAGACTTGAACTCGGATCACTGGATTCAAAGTCCAGAGTGCTAACCATTACACCATGGAACCCAGGTATGTAATGTTTGAGGATCATACAGTTTCATAGGGCTGCATAGGTCGCACTGAGAACAAAATTTTCCTTTCCAGTAAAATGACAAGCGTTTAAGGTCCCACCGAGACTTGAACTCGGATCACTGGATTCAGAGTCCAGAGTGCTAACCATTACACCATGGAACCCTGATATATACTGTTTGAGGATCATACAGTTTCATAGGGCTGCCTAGGTCGCACTGAGAACTAAATTTTCCTTCCCAGTAAAATGACAAGCATTTAAGGTCCCACCGAGACTTGAACTCGGATCACTGGATTCAGAGTGCTAACCATTACACCATGGAACCCTGGTATATACTGCTTGAGGATCATACAGTTTCATAGGGTTGCATTACGTCGCACAGAGAACTAAATTTTACAACAATACAATACAACGTACTGAAAACATAAAAATGACTTTCCAGTAAAGTGACAAATGTTTGAGGTCCCACCGAGCCTTGAAGTGGGTTCACTAGATCCAGAGTGCTAACCATTACACCATGGAACCCTGAGGATGAGGATCATACAGTATCATTGGGCTGCATATAACATACTGAAAACTACATATTCCTTTCCAGGAAAGTGACAAACATTTAAGGTCTCACGAGACTTGAACTCTGATCACTGGATTCAGAGTCCAGAGTGCTAACCATTACACCATGAAACCGTGGTATATAGTTTTTGAGGATCATACAGTTTCATAGGGCTGCATAAGTCGCACTGAGAACTAAATTTTCCTTTCCAGTATAATGACAAACATTTAAGGTCCCACCGAGACTTAAAGTCGGATCACTGGATTCAGAGTGTTAACCATTACACCATGAAACCCTGAGGATGAGGATCATACAGTATGATTGGGCTGCATATAACATACTGAAAACTACATAATCCTTTCCAGTAAAGTGACAAAGATTTAAGGTTCTACCAAGACTTGAACTCGCATCACTGGATTCAAAGTACAGAGTGCTAACCATTTCATCATGGAACCCTAGTATATACTGTCTGAGGATCATACAGTTTCATAGGGCTGCATACATCACACTGAGAAGTAAATTTTCCTTTCCAGTAAAATGACAAAGATTTAAGGTCCCACCGAGCCTTGAACTCGGATCACTGGAATCAGAGACCAGAGTGCTAACCATTACATTATGGAACCCTGGTATCTACTGTTTGAGGATCAGACAGTTTCATAGGGCTGCATACGTCGCACTGAGAACTAAATTTTCCTTTCCAGTAAAATGACAAGCATTTAAGGTCCCACCGAGACTTGAACTCGGATCACTGGATTCAGAGTCCAGAGTGCTAACCATTACACCATGGAACCGTGGAATGTACTTTATGAGGATCACACAGTATCATAGGGCTGCATATAACATACTGAAAAATACATATTCCTTTCCAGTAAAGTGACAAACATTTAAGGTCTCACCGAGACTTGAACTCAAATCAATGGATCCAGAGTCCAAAGTGCTAACCATTACACCATGGAACCCTAGTATATACTGTTTGAGGATCATACAGTTTCATAGGGCTGCATAGGTCGCACTGAGAACTAAATTTTCCTTTCCAGTAAAATAACAATGATTTAAGGTCCCACGAGACTTGAACTCGGATCACTGGATTCAGAGTCCAGAGTGCTAACCATTACACCATGGAACCCAGGTATGTAATGTTTGAGGATCATACAGTTTCATAGGGCTGCATAGGTCGCATTGAGAACTAAATTTTCCTTTCCAGTAAAATGACAAGCATTTAAGGTCCCACCGAGACTTGAACTCAGATCACTGGATTCAGAGTCCAGAGTGCTAACCATTACACCATGGAACCGTGGCATGTACTTTATGAGGATCATACAGTATCATAGGGCTGCATATAACATACTGAAAAATACATATTCCTTTCCAGTAAAGTGACAAACATTTAAGGTCTCACCGAGACTTGAACTCGAATCACCGAATCCAGAGTCCAAAGTGCTAACCATTACACCATGGAACCCTAGTATATACTGATTGAGGATCATACAGTTTCATAGGGCTGCATAGGTCGCACTGAGAACTAAATTTTCCTTTCCAGTAAAATAACAATGACTTAAGGTCCCACCGAGACTTGAACTCGGATCACTGGATTCAGAGTCCAGAGTGCTAACCATTACACCATGAAACCCGGGTATATACTGTTTGAGGATCATACAGTTTCATAGGGCTGCATAGGTCGCATTGAGAACTAAATTTTCCTTTCCAGGAAAATGACAAGCATTTAAGGTCGCACTGAGACTTGAACTTGGATCACTGGATTCAGAGTGCTAACCATTACACCATGGAACCCTGATATATACTGCTTGAGGATCATACAGTTTCATAGGGCTGCATTACGTCGCACAGAGAAATAAATTTTACAACAATACAATACAACGTACTGAAAACATAAAAATGACTTTCCAGTAAAGTGACAAATGTTTGAGGTCCCACCAAGCCTTGAAGTCGGTTCACTAGATCCAGAGTGCTAACCATTACACCATGGAACCCTTAGGATGAGGATTATACAGTATCATTGGGGTGCATATAACATACTGAAAACTACATATTCCTTTCCAGGAAAGTGACAAACATTTAAGGTCTCACCGAGAATTGAACTCTGATCACTGGATTCAGAGTCCAGAGTGCTAACCATTACACCATGAAACTCTTGTAAATAGTTTTTGAGGATCATACAGTTTCATAGGGCTGCATAAGTCGCACTGAGAACTAAATTTTCCTTTCCAGTATAATGACAAACATTTAAGGTCCCACCGAGACTTAAAGTCGGATCACTGGATTCAGAGTGTTAACCATTACACCATGAAACCCTGAGGATGAGGATCATACAGTATGATTGGGCTGCATATAACATACTGAAAACTACATATTCCTTTCCAGTAAAGTGACAAAGATTTAAGGTTCTACCAAGACTTGAACTCGGATCACTGGATTCAAAGTACCGAGTGCTAACCATTTCATCATGGAACCCTAGTATATACTGTCTGAGGATCATACAGTTTCATAGGGCTGCATACATCACACTGAGAAGTAAATTTTCCTTTCCAGTAAAATGACAAAGATTTAAGGTCCCACCGAGCCTTGAACTCGGATCACTGGATTCAGAGTCCAGAGTGCTAACCATTACACCATGGAACCGTGGCATGTACTTTATGAGGATCTTACAGTATCATAGGGCTGCATATAACATACTGAAAAATACATATTCCTTTCCAGTAAAGTGACAAACATTTAAGGTCTCACAGAGACTTGAACTCGAATCACTGAATCCAGAGTCCAAAGTGCTAACCATTACACCATGGAACCCTAGTATATACTGTTTGAGGATCATACAGTTTCATAGGGCTGCATAGGTCGCACTGAGAACTAAATTTTCCTTTCCAGTAAAATAACAATGATTTAAGGTCCCACCGAGACTTGAACTCGGATCACCGGATTCAGAGTCCAGAGTGCTAACCATTACACCATGGAACCCAGGTATGTAATGTTTGAGGATCATACAGTTTCATAGGGCTGCATAGGTCGCATTGAGAACTAAATTTTCCTTTCCAGTAAAATGACAAGCATTTAAGGTCCCACCGAGACTTGAACTCGGATCACTGGATTCAGAGTGCTAACCATTACACCATGGAACCCTGGTATATACTGTTTGAGGATCATACAGTTTCATAGGGCTGCCTAGGTCGCACTGAGAACTAAATTTTCCTTCCCAGTAAAATGACAAGCATTTAAGGTCCCACCGAGACTTGAACTCGGATCACTGGATTCAGAGTGCTAACCATTACACCATGGAACCCTGGTATATACTGCTTGAGGATCATACAGTTTCATAGGGCTGCATTACGTCGCACAGAGAACTAAATTTTACAACAATACAATACAACGTACTGAAAACATAAAAATGACTTTCCAGTAAAGTGACAAATGTTTGAGGTCCCACCGAGCCTTGAAGTCGGTTCACTAGATCCGGAGTGCTAACCATTACACCATGGAACCCTGAGGATGAGGATCATACAGTATCATTGGGCTGCATATAACATACTGAAAACTACATATTCCTTTCCAGGAAAGTGACAAACATTTAAGGTCTCACGAGACTTGAACTCTGATCACTGGATTCAGAGTCCAGAGTGCTAACCATTACACCATGAAACCGTGGTATATAGTTTTTGAGGATCATACAGTTTCATAGGGCTGCATAAGTCGCACTGAGAACTAAATTTTCCTGTCCAGTATAATGACAAACATTTAAGGTCCCACCGAGACTTAAATTCGGATCACTGGATTCAGAGTGTTAACCATTACACCATGAAACCCTGAGGATGAGGATCATACAGTATGATTGGGCTGCATATAACATACTGAAAACTACATATTCCTTTCCAGTAAAGTGACAAAGATTTAAGGTTCTACCAAGACTTGAACTCGGATCACTGGATTCAAAGTACAGAGTGCTAACCATTTCATCATGGAACCCTAGTATATACTGTCTGAGGATCATACAGTTTCATAGGGCTGCATACATCACACTGAGAAGTAAATTTTCCTTTCCAGTAAAATGACAAAGATTTAAGGTCCCACCGAGCCTTGAACTCGGATCACTGGAATCAGAGACCAGAGTGCTAACCATTATATTATGGAACCCTGGTATCTACTGTTTGAGGATCAGACAGTTTCATAGGGCTGCATACGTCGCACTGAGAACTAAATTTTCCTTTCCAGTAAAATGACAAGCATTTAAGGTCCCACCGAGACTTGAACTCGGATCACTGGATTCAGAGTCCAGAGTGCTAACCATTACACCATGGAACCGTGGAATGTACTTTATGAGGATCATACAGTATCATAGGGCTGCATATAACATACTGAAAAATACATATTCCTTTCCAGTAAAGTGACAAACATTTAAGGTCTCACCGAGACTTGAACTCGAATCAATGGATTCAGAGTGCTAACCATTACACCATGGAACCCTAGTATATACTGTTTGAGGATCAGACAGTTTCATAGGGCTGCATACGTCGCACTGAGAACTAAATTTACCTTTCCAGTAAAGTGACAAGCTTTTAAGGTCCAACCGAGACTTGAACACAAATCACTGGATCCAGAGTCCAAAGTGCTAACCATTACACCATGGAACCCTAGTATATAATGATTGAGGATCATACAGTTTCATAGGGCTGCATAGGTCGCACTGAGAACTAAATTTTCCTTTCCAGTAAAATAACAATGATTTAAGGTCCCACCGAGACTTGAACTCGGATCACTGGATTCAGAGTCCAGAGTGCTAACCATTACACCATGGAACCCAGGTATGTAATGTTTGAGGATCATACAGTTTCATAGGGCTGCATAGGTCGCATTGAGAACTAAATTTTCCTTTCCAGTAAAATGACAAGCATTTAAGGTCCCACCGAGACTTGAACTCGGATCACTGGATTCAGAGTCCAGAGTGCTAACCATTACACCATGGAACCCTGGTATATACTGTTTGAGGATCATACAGTTTCATAGGGCTGCCTAGGTCGCACTGAGAACTAAATTTTCCTTCCCAGTAAAATGACAAGCATTTAAGGTCCCACCGAGACTTGAACTCGGATCACTGGATTCAGAGTGCTAACCATTACACCATGGAACCCTGGTCTATACTGCTTGAGGATCATACAGTTTCATAGGGCTGCATTACGTCGCACAGAGAACTAAATTTTACAACAATACAATACAACGTACTGAAAACATAAAAATGACTTTCCAGTAAAGTGACAAATGTTTGAGGTCCCACCGAGCCTTGAAGTCGGTTCACTAGATCCAGAGTGCTAACCATTACACCATGGAACCCTGAGGATGAGGATCATACAGTATCATTGGGCTGCATATAACATACTGAAAACTACATATTCCTTTCCAGGAAAGTGACAAACATTTAAGGTCTCACGAGACTTGAACTCTGATCACTGGATTCAGAGTCCAGAGTGCTAACCATTACACCATGAAACCGTGGTATATAGTTTTTGAGGATCATACAGTTTCATAGGGCTGCATAAGTCGCACTGAGAACTAAATTTTCCTGTCCAGTATAATGACAAACATTTAAGGTCCCACCGAGACTTAAATTCGGATCACTGGATTCAGAGTGTTAACCATTACACCATGAAACCCTGAGGATGAGGATCATACAGTATGATTGGGCTGCATATAACATACTGAAAACTACATATTCCTTTCCAGTAAAGTGACAAAGATTTAAGGTTCTACCAAGACTTGAACTCGGATCACTGGATTCAAAGTACAGAGTGCTAACCATTTCATCATGGAACCCTAGTATATACTGTCTGAGGATCATACAGTTTCATAGGGCTGCATACATCACACTGAGAAGTAAATTTTCCTTTCCAGTAAAATGACAAAGATTTAAGGTCCCACCGAGCCTTGAACTCGGATCACTGGAATCAGAGACCAGAGTGCTAACCATTATATTATGGAACCCTGGTATCTACTGTTTGAGGATCAGACAGTTTCATAGGGCTGCATACGTCGCACTGAGAACTAAATTTTCCTTTCCAGTAAAATGACAAGCATTTAAGGTCTCACCGAGACTTGAACTCGAATCACTGAATCCAGAGTCCAAAGAGCTAACCATTACACCATGGAACCCTAGTATATACTGATTGAGGATCATACAGTTTCATAGGGCTGCATAGGTCGCACTGAGAACTAAATTTTCCTTTCCAGTAAAGTAACAATGACTTAAGGTCCCACCGAGACTTGAACTCGGATCACTGGATTCAGAGTCCAGAGTGCTAACCATTACACCATGAAACCCGGGTATATACTTTTTGAGGATCATACAGTTTCATAGGGCTGCATAGGTCGCATTGAGAACTAAATTTTCCTTTCCAGGAAAATGACAAGCATTTAAGGTCGCACCGAGACTTGAACTTGGATCACTGGATTCAGAGTGCTAACCATTACACCATGGAACCCTGATATATACTGCTTGAGGATCATACAGTTTCATAGGGCTGCATTACGTCGCACAGAGAAATAAATTTTACAACAATACAATACAACGTACTGAAAACATAAAAATGACTTCCCAGTAAAGTGACAAATGTTTCAGGTCCCACCAAGCCTTGAAGTCGGTTCACTAGATCCAGAGTGCTAACCATTACACCATGAGGATGAGGATTATACAGTATCATTGGGGTGCATATAACATACTGAAAACCACATATTCCTTTCCAGGAAAGTGACAAACATTGAAGGTCTCACCGAGACTTGAACTCTGATCACTGGATTCAGAGTCCAGAGTGCTAACCATTACACCATGAAACTCTTGTAAATAGTTTTTGAGGATCATACAGTTTCATAGGGCTGCATAAGTCGCACTGAGAACTAAATTTTCCTTTCCAGTATAATGACAAACATTTAAGGTCCCACCGAGACTTAAAGTCGGATCACTGGATTCAGAGTGTTAACCATTACACCATGAAACCCTGAGGATGAGGATCATACAGTATGATTGGGCTGCATATAACATACTGAAAACTACATATTCCTTTCCAGTAAAGTGACAAAGATTTAAGGTTCTACCAAGACTTGAACTCGGATCACTGGATTCAAAGTACCGAGTGCTAACCATTTCATCATGGAACCCTAGTATATACTGTCTGAGGATCATACAGTTTCATAGGGCTGCATACATCACACTGAGAAGTAAATTTTCCTTTCCAGTAAAATGACAAAGATTTAACGTCCCACCGAGCCTTGAACTCGGATCACTGGATTCAGAGTCCAGAGTGCTAACCATTACACCATGGAACCGTGGCATGTACTTTATGAGGATCTTACAGTATCATAGGGCTGCATATAACATACTGAAAAATACATATTCCTTTCCAGTAAAGTGACAAACATTTAAGGTCTCACCGAGACTTGAACTCGAATCACTGAATCCAGAGTCCAAAGTGCTAACCATTACACCATGGAACCCTAGTATATACTGTTTGAGGATCATACAGTTTCATAGGGCTGCATAGGTCGCACTGAGAACAAAATTTTCCTTTCCAGTAAAATAACAATGATTTAAGGTCCCACCGAGACTTGAACTCGGATCACTGGATTCAGAGTCCAGAGTGCTAACCATTACACCATGGAACCCAGGTATGTAATGTTTGAGGATCATACAGTTTCATAGGGCTGCATAGGTCGCATTGAGAACTAAATTTTCCTTTCCAGTAAAATGACAAGCATTTAAGGTCCCACCGAGACTTGAACTCGATCACTGGATTCAGAGTCCAGAGTCCTAACCATTACACCATGGAACCGTGGCATGTACTTTATGAGGATCATACAGTATCATAGGGCTGCATATAACATACTGAAACATACATATTCCTTTCCAGTAAAGTGACAAATATTTAAGGTCTCACCGAGACTTGAACTCGAATCACTGAATCCAGAGTCCAAAGTGCTAACCATTACACCATGGAACCCTAGTATATATTGTTTGAGGATCATACAGTTTCATAGGGCTGCATAGGTCGCACTGAGAACTAAATTTTCCTTTCCAGTAAAATAACAATGATTTAAGGTCCCACCGAGACTTGAACTCGGATCACTGGATTCAGAGTCCAGAGTGCTAACCATTACACCATGGAACCCAGGTATGTAATGTTTGAGGATCATACAGTTTCATAGGGCTGCATAGGTCGCATTGAGAACTAAATTTTCCTTTCCAGTAAAATGACAAGCATTTAAGGTCCCACCGAGACTTGAACTCGGATCACTGGATTCAGAGTCCAGAGTGCTAACCATTACACCATGGAACCGTGGCATGTACTTTATGAGGATCATACAGTATCATAGGGCTGCATATAACATACTGAAAAATACATATTCCTTTCCAGTAAAGTGACAAACATTTAAGGTCTCACCGAGACTTGAACTCGAATCACTGAATCCAGAGTCCAAAGTGCTAACCATTACACCATGGAACCCTAGTATATACTGTTTGAGGATCGTACAGTTTCATAGGGCTGCATAGGTCGCACTGAGAACTAAATTTTCCTTTCCAGTAAAATAACAATGATTTAAGGTCCCACCGAGACTTGAACTCGGATCACTGGATTCAGAGTCCAGAGTGCTAACCATTACACCATGGAACCCAGGTATGTAATGTTTGAGGATCATACAGTTTCATAGGGCTGCCTAGGTCGCACTGAGAACTAAATTTTCCTTCCCAGTAAAATGACAAGCATTTAAGGTCCCACCGAGACTTGAACTCGGATCACTGGATTCAGAGTGCTAACCATTACACCATGGAACCCTGGTATATACTGCTTGAGGATCATACAGTTTCATAGGGCTGCATTACGTCGCACAGAGAACTAAATTTTACAACAATACAATACAACGTACTGAAAACATAAAAATGACTTTCCAGTAAAGTGACAAATGTTTGAGGTCCCACCGAGCCTTGAAGTCGGTTCACTAGATCCAGAGTGCTAACCATTACACCATGGAACCCTGAGGATGAGGATCATACAGTATCATTGGGCTGCATATAACATACTGAAAACTACATATTCCTTTCTAGGAAAGTGACAAACATTTAAGGTCTCACGAGACTTGAACTCTGATCACTGGATTCAGAGTCCAGAGTGCTAACCATTACACCATGAAACCGTGGTATATAGTTTTTGAGGATCATACAGTTTCATAGGGCTGCATAAGTCGCACTGAGAACTAAATTTTCCTTTCCAGTATAATGACAAACATTTAAGGTCCCACCGAGACTTAAAGTCGGATCACTGGATTCAGAGTGTTAACCATTACACCATGAAACCCTGAGGATGAGGATCATACAGTATGATTGGGCTGCATATAACATACTGAAAACTACATATTCCTTTCCAGTAAAGTGACAAAGATTTAAGGTTCTACCAAGACTTGAACTCGGATCACTGGATTCAAAGTACAGAGTGCTAACCATTTCATCATGGAACCCTAGTATATACTGTCTGAGGATCATACAGTTTCATAGGGCTGCATACATCACACTGAGAAGTAAATTTTCCTTTCCAGTAAAATGACAAAGATTTAAGGTCCCACCGAGCCTTGAACTCGGATCACTGGAATCAGAGACCAGAGTGCTAACCATTATATTATGGAACCCTGGTATCTACTGTTTGAGGATCAGACAGTTTCATAGGGCTGCATACGTCGCACTGAGAACTAAATTTTCCTTTCCAGTAAAATGACAAGCATTTAAGGTCCCACCGACACTTGAACTCGGATCACTGGATTCAGAGTCCAGAGTGCTAACCATTACACCATGAAACCGTGGAATGTACTTTATGAGGATCATACAGTATCATAGGGCTGCATATAACATACTGAAAAATACATATTCCTTTCCAGTAAAGTGACAAACATTTAAGGTCTCACCGAGACTTGAACTCGAATCAATGGATTCAGAGTGCTAACCATTACACCATGGAACCCTAGTATATACTGTTTGAGGATCATACAGTTTCATAGGGCTGCATAGGTCGCACTGAGAACTAAATTTTCCTTTCCAGTAAAATAACAATGATTTAAGGTCCCAAGAGACTTGAACTCGGATCACTGGATTCAGAGTCCAGAGTGCTAACCATTACACCATGGAACCCAGGTATGTAATGTTTGAGGATCATACAGTTTCATAGGGCTGCATAGGTCGCATTGAGAACTAAATTTTCCTTTCCAGTAAAATGACAAGCATTTAAGGTCCCACCGAGACTTGAACTCAGATCACTGGATTCAGAGTCCAGAGTGCTAACCATTACACCATGGAACCGTGGCATGTACTTTATGAGGATCATACAGTATCATAGGGCTGCATATAACATACTGAAAAATACATATTCCTTTCCAGTAAAGTGACAAACATTTAAGGTCTCACCGAGACTTGAACTCGAATCACTGAATCCAGAGTCCAAAGTGCTAACCATTACACCATGGAACCCTAGTATATACTGATTGAGGATCATACAGTTTCATAGGGCTGCATAGGTCGCACTGAGAACTAAATTTTCCTTTCCAGTAAAATAACAATGACTTAAGGTCCCACCGAGACTTGAACTCAGATCACTGGATTCAGAGTCCAGAGTGCTAACCATTACACCATGAAACCCGGGTATATACTGTTTGAGGATCATACAGTTTCATAGGGCTTCATACGTCGCACTGAGAACTAAATTTTCCTTTCCAGTAAAATAAAAAACACTTAAGGTCCCACCGAGACTTGAACTCGGATCACTGGATTCAAAGTCGAGAGTGCTAACCATTACACCATGGAACCCAGGTATGTAATGTTTGAGGATCATACAGTTTCATAGGGCTGCATAGGTCGCACTGAGAACTAAATTTTCCTTTCCAGGAAAATGACAAGCATTTAAGGTCGCACCGAGACTTAAAGTCGGATCACTGGATTCAGAGTGTTAACCATTACACCATGAAACCCTGAGGTTGAGGATCATACAGTATGATTGGGCTGCATATAACATACTGAAAACTACATATTCCTTTCCAGTAAAGTGACAAAGATTTAAGGTTCTACCAAGACTTGAACTCGGATCACTGGATTCAAAGTACCGAGTGCTAACCATTTCATCATGGAACCCTAGTATATACTGTCTGAGGATCATACAGTTTCATAGGGCTGCATACATCACACTGAGAAGTAAATTTTCCTTTCCAGTAAAGTGACAAACATTTAAGGTCTCACCGAGACTTGAACTCGAATCACTGAATCCAGAGTCCAAAGTGCTAACCATTACACCATGGAACCCTAGTATATACTGTTTGAGGATCATACAGTTTCATAGGGCTGCATAGGTCGCACTGAGAACTAAATTTTCCTTTCCAGTAAAATAACAATGATTTAAGGTCCCACCGAGACTTGAACTCGGATCACTGGATTCAGAGTCCAGAGTGCTAACCATTACACCATGGAACCCAGGTATGTAATGTTTGAGGATCATACAGTTTCATAGGGCTGCATAGGTCGCATTGAGAACTAAATTTTCCTTTCCAGTAAAATGAGAAGCATTTAAGGTCCCACCGAGAATTGAACTCGGATCACTGGATTCAGAGTCCAGAGTGCTAACCATTACACCATGGAACCGTGGCATGTACTTTATGAGGATCATACAGTATCATAGGGCTGCATATAACATACTGAAAAATACATATTCCTTTCCAGTAAAGTGACAAACATTTAAGGTCTCACCGAGACTTGAACTCGAATCACTGAATCCAGAGTCCAAAGTGCTAACCATTACACCATGGAACCCTAGTATATACTGTTTGAGGATCATACAGTTTCATAGGGCTGCATAGGTCGCACTGAGAACTAAATTTTCCTTTCCAGTAAAATAACAATGATTTAAGGTCCCACCGAGACTTGAACTCGGATCACTGGATTCAGAGTCCAGAGTGCTAACCATTACACCATGGAACCCAGGTATGTAATGTTTGAGGATCATACAGTTTCATAGGGCTGCATAGGTCGCATTGAGAACTAAATTTTCCTTTCCAGTAAAATGACAAGCATTTAAGGTCCCACCGAGACTTGAACTCGGATCACTGGATTCAGAGTCCAGAGTGCTAACCATTACACCATGGAACCGTGGCATGTACTTTATGAGGATCATACAGTATCATAGGGCTGCATATAACATACTGAAAAATACATATTCCTTTCCAGTAAAGTGACAAACATTTAAGGTCTCACCGAGACTTGAACTCGAATCACTGAATCCAGAGTCCAAAGTGCTAACCATTACACCATGGAACCCTAGTATATACTGTTCGAGGATCATACAGTTTCATAGGGCTGCATAGGTCGCACTGAGAACTAAATTTTCCTTTTTTAGTGAAATAACAATGATTTAAGGTCCCACCGAGACTTGAACTCGGATCACTGGATTCAGAGTCCAGAGTGCTAACCATTACACCATGGAACCCAGGTATGTAATGTTTGAGGATCATACAGTTTCATAGGGCTGCATAGGTCGCATTGAGAACTAAATTTTCCTTTCCAGTAAAATGACAAGCATTTAAGGTCCCACCGAGACTTGAACTGGGATCACTGGATTCAGAGTCCAGAGTGCTAACCATTACACCATGGAACCCTGGTATATACTGTTTGAGGATCATACAGTTTCATAGGGCTGCCTAGGTCGCACTGAGAACTAAATTTTCCTTCCCAGTACAATGACAAGCATTTAAGGTCCCACCGAGACTTGAACACGGATCACTGGATTCAGAGTGCTAACCATTACACCATGGAACCCTGGTATATACTGCTTGAGGATCATACAGTTTCATAGGGCTGCATTACGTCGCACAGAGAACTAAATTTTACAACAATACAATACAACGTACTGAAAACATAAAAATGACTTTCCAGTAAAGTGACAAAAGTTTGAGGTCCCACCGAGCCTTGAAGTAGGTTCACTAGATCCAGAGTGCTAACCATTACACCATGGAACCCTGAGGATGAGGATCATACAGTATCATTGGGCTGCATATAACATACTGAAAACTACATATTCCTTTCCAGGAAAGTGACAAACATTTAAGGTCTCACGAGACTTGAACTCTGATCACTGGATTCAGAGTCCAGAGTGCTAACCATTACACCATGAAACCGTGGTGTATAGTTTTTGAGGATCATACAGTTTCATAGGGCTGCATAAGTCGCACTGAGAACTAAATTTTCCTTTCCAGTATAATGACAAACATTTAAGGTCCCACCGAGACTTAAAGTCGGATCACTGGATTCAGAGTGTTAACCATTACACCATGAAACCCTGAGGATGAGGATCATACAGTATGATTGGGCTGCATATAACATACTGAAAACTACATATTCCTTTCCAGTAAAGTGACAAAGATTTAAGGTTCTACCAAGACTTGAACTCGGATCACTGGATTCAAAGTACAGAGTGCTAACCATTTCATCATGGAACCCTAGTATATACTGTCTGAGGATCATACAGTTTCATAGGGCTGCATACATCACACTGAGAAGTAAATTTTCCTTTCCAGTAAAATGACAAAGATTTAAGGTCCCACCGAGCCTTGAACTCGGATCACTGGAATCAGAGACCAGAGTGCTAACCATTACATTATGGAACCCTGTTATTTACTGTTTGAGGATCAGACAGTTTCATAGGGCTGCATACGTCGCACTGAGAACTAAATTTTCCTTTCCAGTAAAATGACAAGCATTTAAGGTCCCACCGAGACTTGAACTCGGATCACTGGAATCAGAGACCAGAGTGCTAACCATTATATTATGGAACCGTGGAATGTACTTTATGAGGATCATACAGTATCATAGGGCTGCATATAACATACTGAAGAATACATATTCCTTTCCAGTAAAGTGACAAACATTTAAGGTCTCACCGAGACTTGAACTCGAATCAATGGATCCAGAGTCCAAAGTGCTAACCATTACACCATGGAACCCTAGTATATACTGTTTGAGGATCATACAGTTTCATAGGGCTGCATAGGTCGCACTGAGAACTAAATTTTCCTTTCCAGTAAAATAACAATGATTTAAGGTCCCACGAGACTTGAACTCGGATCACTGGATTCAGAGTCCAGAGTGCTAACCATTACACCATGGAACCCAGGTATGTAATGTTTGAGGATCATACAGTTTCATAGGGCTGCATAGGTCGCATTGAGAACTAAATTTTCCTTTCCAGTAAAATGACAAACATTTAAGGTCTCACCGAGACTTGAACTCGAATCACTGAATCCAGAGTCCAAAGTGCTAACCATTACACCATGGAACCCTAGTATATACTTTTTGAGGATCATACAGTTTCATAGGGCTGCATACGTCGCACTGAGAACTAAATTTTCCTTTCCAGTAAAATAAAAAACACTTAAGGTCCCACCGAGACTTGAACTCGGATGACTGGATTCAAAGTCCAGAGTGCTAACCATTACACCATGGAACCCTGAGGATGAGGATCATACAGTATCATTGGGCTGCATATAACATACTGAAAACTACATATTCCTTTCCAGGAAAGTGACAAACATTTAAGGTCTCACCGAGACCTGAACTCTGATCACTGGATTCAGAGTCCAGAGTGCTAACCATTACACCATGAAACCCTGGTATATAGTTTTTGAGGATCATACAGTTTCATAGGGCTTCATAAGTCGCACTGAGAACTAAATTTTCCTTTCCAGTAAAATAAAAAACACTTAAGGTCCCACCGAGACTTGAACTCGGATCACTGGATTCAAAGTCCAGAGTGCTAACCATTACACCATGGAACCCAGGTATGTAATGTTTGAGGATCATACAGTTTCATAGGGCTGCATAGGTCGCACTGAGAACTAAATTTTCCTTTCCAGTAAAATGACAAGCATTTAAGGTCCCACCGAGACTTGAACTTGGATCACTGGATTCAGAGTGCTAACCATTACACCATGGAACCCTGGTATATACTGCTTGAGGATCATACAGTTTCATAGGGCTGCATTACGTCGCACAGAGAACTAAATTTTACAACAATACAATACAACGTACAGAAAACATAAAAATGACTTTCCAGTAAAGTGACAAATGTTTGAGGTCCCACCGAGCCTTGAAGTCGGTTCACTAGATCCAGAGCGCTAACCATTACACCATGGAACCCTGAGGATGAGGATCATACAGTATCATTGGGCTGCATATAACATACTGAAAACTACATATTCCTTTCCAGGAAAGTGACAAACATTTAAGGTCTCACCGAGACTTGAACTCTGATCACTGGATTCAGAGTCCAGAGTGCTAACCATTACACCATGAAACCCTGGTATTTAGTTTTTGACGATCATACAGTTTCATAGGGCTTCATAAGTCGCACTGAGAACTAAATTTTCCTTTCCAGTATAATGACAAACATTTAAGGTCCCACCGAGACTTAAAGTCGGATCACTGGATTCAGAGTGTTAACCATTACACCATGAAACCCTGAGGATGAGGATCATACAGTATGATTGGGCTGCATATAACATACTGAAAACTACATATTCCTTTCCAGTAAAGTGACAAAGATTTAAGGTTCTACCAAGACTTGAACTCGGATCACTGGATTCAAAGTACAGAGTGCTAACCATTTCATCATGGAACCCTAGTATATACTGTCTGAGGATCATACAGTTTCATAGGGCTGCATACATCACACTGAGAAGTAAATTTTCCTTTCCAGTAAAATGACAAAGATTTATGGTCCCACCGAGCCTTGAACTCAGATCACTGGAATCAGAGACCAGAGTGCTAACCATTACATTATGAAACCCTTGTATCTACTGTTTGAGGATCAGACAGTTTCATAGGGCTGCATACGTCGCACTGAGAACTAAATTTTCCTTTCCAGTAAAATGACAAGCATTTAAGGTCCCACCGAGACTTGAACTCGGATCACTGGATTCAGAGTCCAGAGTGCTAACCATTACACCATGGAACCGTGGAATGTACTTTATGAGGATCATACAGTATCATAGGGCTGCATATAACATACTGAAAAATACATATTCCTTTCCAGTAAAGTGACAAACATTTAAGGTCTCACCGAGACTTGAACTCGAATCAAAGATTCCAGAGTCCAAAGTGCTAACCATTACACCATGGAACCCTAGTATATACTGTTTGAGGATCATACAGTTTCATAGGGCTGCATAGGTCGCACTGAGAACTAAATTTTCCTTTCCAGTAAAATAACAATGCTTTAAGGTCCCACCGAGACTTGAACTCGGATCACTGGATTCAGAGTCCAGAGTGCTAACCATTACACCATGGAACCCTGGTATATACTGTTTGAGGATCATACAGTTTCATAGGGCTGCCTAGGTCGCACTGAGAACTAAATTTTCCTTCCCAGTAAAATGACAAGCATTTAAGGTCCCACCGAGACTTGAACTCGGATCACTGGATTCAGAGTGCTAACCATTACACCATGGAACCCTGGTATATACTGCTTGAGGATCATACAGTTTCATAGGGCTGCATTACGTCGCACAGAGAACTAAATTTTACAACAATACAATACAACGTACTGAAAACATAAAAATGACTTTCCAGTAAAGTGACAAATGTTTGAGGTCCCACCGAGCCTTCAAGTCAGTTCACTAGATCCAGAGTGCTAACCATTACACCATGGAACCCTGAGGATGAGGATCATACAGTATCATTGGGCTGCATATAACATACTGAAAACTACATATTCCTTTCCAGGAAAGTGACAAACATTTAAGGTCTCACCGAGACTTGAACTCTGATCACTGGATTCAGAGTCCAGAGTGCAAACCATTACACCATGAAACCCTGGTATATAGTTTTTGAGGATCATACAGTTTCATAGGGCTTCATAAGTCGCACTGAGAACTAAATTTTCCTTTCCAGTAAAATAAAAAACACTTAAGGTCCCACCGAGAATTGAACTCGGATCACTGGATTCAAAGTCCAGAGTGCTAACCATTACACCATGGAACCCAGGTATGTAATGTTTGAGGATCATACAGTTTCATAGGGCTGCATAGGTCGCACTGAGAACTAAATTTTCCTTTCCAGTAAAATGACAAGCATTTAAGGTCCCACCGAGACTTGAACTTGGATCACTGGATTCAGAGTGCTAACCATTACACCATGGAACCATGGAATGTACTTTATGAGGATCATACAGTATCATAGGGCTGCATATAACATACTGAAAAATACATATTCCTTTCCAGGAAAGTGACAAACATTTAAGGTCTCACAAGACTTGAACTCTGATCACTGGATTCAGAGTCCAGAGTGCTAACCATTACACCATGAAACCCTGGTATATAGTTTTTGAGGATCATACAGTTTCATAGGGCTGCATAAGTCGCACTGAGAACTAAATTTTCCTTTCCAGTAAAATAACAATGCTTTAAGGTCCCACCAAGACTTGAACTCAAATCACTGGATTCAGAGTCCAGAGTGCTAACCATTACACCATGAAACCCAGGTATATACTGTTTGAGGATCATACAGTTTCATAGGGCTGCATACGTCGCACTGAGAACTAAATTTTCCTTTCCAGTAAAATGACAAGCATTTAAGGTCCCACCGAGACTTGAACTCGGATCACTGGATTCAGAGTCCAGAGTGCTAACCATTACACCATGGAACCCTGGTATATACTGTTTGAGGATCATACAATTTCATAGGGCTGCCTAGGTCGCACTGAGAACTAAATTTTCCTTCCCAGTAAAATGACAAGCATTTAAGGTCCCACCGAGACTTGAACTCGAATCACTGGATTCAGAGTGCTAACCATTACACCATGGAACCCTGATATATACTGCTTGAAGATCATACAGTTTCATAGGGCTGCATTACGTCGCACAGAGAACTAAATTTTACAACAATACAATACAACGTACTGAAAACATAAAAATGACTTTCCAGTAAAGTGACAAATGTTAGAGGTCCCACCGAGCCTTGAAGTCGGTTCACTAGATCCAGAGTGCTAACCATTACACCATGGAACCCTGAGGATGAGGATCATACAGTATCATTGGGCTGCATATAACATACTGAAAACTACATATTCCTTTCCAGGAAAGTGACAAACATTTAAGGTCTCACCAAGACTTGAACTCTGATCACTGGATTCAGAGTCCAGAGTGCTAACCATTACACCATGAAACCCTGGTATATAGTTTTTGAGGATCATACAATTTCATAGGGCTGCATACGTCGCACTGAGAACTAAATTTTCCTTTCCAGTAAAATAAAAAACACTTAAGGTCCCACCGAGACTTGAACTCGGATCACTGGATTCAAAGTCCAGAGTGCTAACCATTACACCATGGAACCCAGGTATGTAACGTTTGAGGATCATACAGTTTCATAGGGCTGCATAGGTCGCACTGAGAACTAAATTTTCCTTTCCAGTAAAATGACAAGCATTTAAGGTCCCACCGAGCCTTGAACTCGGATCACTGGAATCAGAGACCAGAGTGCTACCCATTACATTATGGAACCCTGGTATCTACTGTTTGAGGATCAGACAGTTTCATAGGGCTGCATACGTCGCAATGAGAACTAAATTTTCCTTTCCAGTAAAGTGACAAGCATTTAAGGTCCCACCGAGACTTGAACTCGAATCACTGGATCCAGAGTCCAAAGTGCTAACCATTACACCATGGAACCCTAGTATATACTGATTGAGGATCATACAGTTTCATAGGGCTGCATAGGTCGCACTGAGAACTAAATTTTCCTTTCCAGTAAAATAACAATGACTTAAGGTCCCACCGAGACTTGAACTCGGATCACTGGATTCAGAGTCCAGAGTGCTAACAATTACACCATGAAACCCGGGTATATACTGTTTGAGGATCATACAGTTTCATAGGGCTGCATACGTCGCACTGAGAACTAAATTTTCCTTTCCAGTAAAATAAAAAACACTTAAGGTCCCACCGAGACTTGAACTCGGATCACTGGATTCAAAGTCCAGAGTGCTAACCATTACACCATGGAACCCAGGTATGTAATGTTTGAGGATCATACAGTTTCATAGGGCTGCATAGGTCGCACTGAGAACTAAATTTTCCTTTCCAGTAAAATGACAAGCATTTAAGGTCCCACCGAGACTTGAACTCGGATCACTGGATTCAGAGTCCAGAGTGCTAACCATTACACCATGGAACCCTGGTATATACTGTTTGAGGATCATACAGTTTCATAGGGCTGCCTAGGTCGCACTGAGAACTAAATTTTCCTTCCCAGTAAAATGACAAGCATTTAAGGTCCCACCGAGACTTGAACTCGAATCACTGGATTCAGAGTGCTAACCATTACACCATGGAACCCTGATATACACTGCTTGAAGATCATACAGTTTCATAGGGCTGCATTACGTCGCACAGAGAACTAAATTTTACAACAATACAATACAACGTACTGAAAACATAAAAATGACTTTCCAGTAAAGTGACAAATGTTTGAGGTCCCACCGAGCCTTGAAGTCGGTTCACTAGATCCAGAGTGCTAACCATTACACCATGGAACCCTGAGGATGAGGATCATACAGTATCATTGGGCTGCATATAACATACTGAAAACTACATATTCCTTTCCAGGAAAGTGACAAACATTTAAGGTCTCACCAAGACTTGAACTCTGATCACTGGATTCAGAGTCCAGAGTGCTAACCATTACACCATGAAACCCTGGTATATAGTTTTTGAGGATCATACAATTTCATAGGGCTGCATACGTCGCACTGAGAACTAAATTTTCCTTTCCAGTAAAATAAAAAACACTTAAGGTCCCACCGAGACTTGAACTCGGATCACTGGATTCAAAGTCCAGAGTGCTAACCATTACACCATGGAACCCAGGTATGTAATCTTTGAGGATCATACAGTTTCATAGGGCTGCATAGGTCGCACTGAGAACTAAATTTTCCTTTCCAGTAAAATGACAAGCATTTAAGGTCCCACCGAGCCTTGAACTCGGATCACTGGAATCAGAGACCAGAGTGCTACCCATTACATTATGGAACCCTGGTATCTACTGTTTGAGGATCAGACAGTTTCATAGGGCTGCATACGTCGCACTGAGAACTAAATTTTCCTTTCCAGTAAAGTGACAAGCATTTAAGGTCCCACCGAGACTTGAACTCGAATCACTGGATCCAGAGTCCAAAGTGCTAACCATTACACCATGGAACCCTAGTATATACTGATTGAGGATCATACAGTTTCATAGGGCTGCATAGGTCGCACTGAGAACTAAATTTTCCTTTCCAGTAAAATAACAATGACTTAAGGTCCCACCGAGACTTGAACTCGGATCACTGGATTCAGAGTCCAGAGTGCTAACCATTACACCATGAAACCCGGGTATATACTGTTTGAGGATCATACAGTTTCATAGGGCTGCATACGTCGCACTGAGAACTAAATTTTCCTTTCCAGTAAAATAAAAAACACTTAAGGTCCCACAGAGACTTGAACTCGGATCACTGGATTCAAAGTACCGAGTGCTAACCATTTCATCATGGAACCCTAGTATATACTGTCTGAGGATCATACAGTTTCATAGGGCTGCATACATCACACTGAGAAGTAAATTTTCCTTCCAGTAAAATGACAAAGATTTAAGGTCCCACCGAGCCTTGAACTCAGATCACTGGAATCAGAGACCAGAGTGTTAACCATTAGATTATGGTACCCTGGTATCTACTGTTTGAGGATCAGACAGTTTCATAGGGCTGCATAGGTCGCACTGAGAACTAAATTTTCCTTTCCAGTAAAATGACAAGCATTTAAGGTCCCACCGAGACTTGAACTCGGATCACTGGATTCAGAGTCCAGAGTGCTAACCATTACACCATGGAACCCTGGTATATACTGTTTGAGGATCATACAGTTTCATAGGGCTGCCTAGGTCGCACTGAGAACTAAATTTTCCTTCCCAGTAAAATGACAAGCATTTAAGGTCCCACCGAGACTTGAACTCGGATCACTGGATTCAGAGTGCTAACCATTACACCATGGAACCCTGATATATACTGCTTGAAGATCATACAGTTTCATAGGGCTGCATTACGTCGCACAGAGAACTAAATTTTACAACAATACAATACAACGTACTGAAAACATAAAAATGACTTTCCAGTAAAGTGACAAATGTTTGAGGTCCCACCCAGCCTTGAAGTCGGTTCACTAGATCCAGAGTGCTAACCATTACACCATGGAACCCTGAGGATGAGGATCATACAGTATCATTGGGCTGCATATAACATACTGAAAACTACATATTCCTTTCCAGGAAAGTGACAAACATTTAAGGTCTCACCGAGACTTGAACTCTGATCACTGGATTCAGAGTCCAGAGTGCTAACCATTACACCATGAAACCCTGGTATATAGTTTTTGAGGATCATACAGTTTCATAGGGCTGCATAAGTCGCACTGAGAACTAAATTTTCCTTTCCAGTATAATGACAAACATTTAAGGTCCCACCGAGACTTAAAGTCGGATCACTGGATTCAGAGTGTTAACCATTACACCATGAAACCCTGAGGATGAGGATCATACAGTATGATTGGGCTGCATATAACATACTGAAAACTACATATTCCTTTCCAGTAAAGTGACAAAGATTTAAGGTTCTACCAAGACTTGAACTCAGATCACTGGATTCAAAGTACAGAGTGCTAACCATTTCATCATGGAACCCTGGTCTATACTGTTTGAGGATCATACAGTTTCATAGGGCTGCATACAGCGCACCGAGAACTAAATTTTCCTTTTTAGTAAAATGACAAAGATTTAAGGTCCCACCGAGACTTGAACTCGGATCACTGGAGTCAGAGTCCAGAGTGCTAACCATAACACCATGGAACCCAGGTATGTAATGTTTGAGGATCATACAGTTTCATAGGGCTGCATACGTCGCACAGAGAACTAAATTTTACAACAATACAACGTACTGAAAACGTAAAAATGACTTTCCAGGAAAGTGACAAATAATTGAGGTCCCTATGAGCCTTGAAGTCGGTTCACTAGATTCAGAGTGCTAACCATTACACCATGGAACCCTGAGGATGAGGATCATACAGTATCATTGGGTTGCATATAACATACTGAAAACGACATATTCCTTTCCAGGAAAGTGACAAACATTTAAGGTTTCACCGAGACTTGAACTCGGATCACTGGATTCAAAGTCCAGAGTGCTAACCATTTCACCATGGAACCCTGGTCTGTACTTTTTGAGGATCATACAGTTTCATAGGGCTGCATACATCGCACTGAGAACTGAATTTTCCTTTCCAGTAAAATGACAAAGATTTAAGGTCCCACCGAGACTTGAACTCGGATGACTGGATTCAGAGTCCAGAGTGCTAACCATTACACCATGGAACCCTGGCATGTATTTTATGAGGATCATACAGTATCATAGGGTTGCATATAACATTCTGAAAACTACATATTCCTTTACAGTAAAGTGACAAACATTTAAGGTCTCACGGAGACTTCAACTTCAATCACTGGATTCAGAGTCCAAAGTGCTAACCATTACACCATTGAACCCTAGTCTGTTTGAGGATCATACAGTTTAATAGGGCTGCATAGGTCTCACTGAGAACTAAATTTTCCTTTCCAGTAAAACGACTAGCATTTAAGGTCCCACCGAGACTTGAACTCGGATCACTGGAATCAGAGTCCAGAGTGCTAACCATTACACCATTGAACCCTAGTCTGTTTGAGGATCATACAGTTTCATAGGGCTGCATAGGTCTCACTGAGAACTTAATTTTCCTTTCCAGTAAAATGACAAGCATTTAAGCCCCCACCGAGACTTGAACTCTGATCACCGGATTCAGAGTCCAGAGTGCTAAACATTAAACCATGGAACCATGGCATATACTTTATGAGGATCATACAGTATCATAGGGGTGCATATAACATTCTGAAAACTACATATTCCTTTCCATTAAAGTGACAAAAATTTAAAGTTGTACCTAGACTTGAACTCGGATCACTGGATTCAAAGTCCAGAGTGCTAACCATTACACCATGAAACCCTGGTATATACTATTTGAGGATCATACCGTTTCATAGGGCTTCATATGTCGAACTGAGAACTAAATTTTCCTTTCCAGTATAATGACAAACATTTAAGGTCCCACCGAGATTTAAAGTCGGATCACTGGATTCAGAGTGTTAACCATTACACCATGGAACCCTGAGGATTAGGATCATACAGTATGAATGGGCTGCATATAACATACTGAAAACTAAATTTTCCTTTCCAGTAAAATGACAAAGATTTAAGGTCCCACCGAGCCTTGAACTCGGATCACTTGATTCAGAGACCAGAGTGCTAGCCATTACACCATGTAACCCTGGTATCTACTGTTTGAGGATCATACAGTTTCATAGGGCTGCATACGTCGCACTGAGAACTAAATTTTCCTTTCCAGTAAAATGACAAGCATTTAAGGTCCCACCGAGACTTGAACTCGGATCACAGGATTCAGAGTCAAGAGTGCTAACCATTACACCATGGAATATACTGTTTGAGGATCATACAGTTTCATAGGGCTGCATACGTCGCACTGAGAACTAAATTTTCCTTTCCAGTAAAATGACAAAAATGTAAGGTCCCACCAAAACTTGAACTCGGATCACTGGATTCAAAGTCCAGAGTGCTAACCATTACACCATGGAACCCAGGTATATAACATTTGAGGATCATACAGTTTCATAGGGCTGCATACGTCGCACAGAGAACTAAATTTTACAACAATACAATACAACGTACTGAAAACGTAAAAATGACTTTCCAGTAAAGTGACAAATGTTTGAGGTCCCACCGAGCCTTGAAGTCGGTTCACTAGATTCAGAGTGCTAACCATTAACCCATGGAACCCTGAGGATGAGGATCATACAGTATCATTGGGCTGCATATAACATACTGAAAACTACATATTCCTTTCCAGGAAAGTGAGAAACATTTAAGGTCTCACCGAGACTTGAACTCGGATCACTGGATTCAGAGTCCAGAGTGCTAAACAGTACACCATGAAACCCTCGTATATACTATTTGAGGATCATACAGTTTCATAGGGCTGCATAAGTCGAACTGAGAACTAAATTTTCCTTTCCAGTATAATGACAAACATTTAAGGTCACCGAGACTTAAAGTCAGATCACTGGATTCAGAGTGTTAAACATTACACCATGGAACCCTGAGGATGAGGGTCAAACAGTATCATTGGGGTGCATATAACATACTGAAAACTACATATTGCTTTCCAGTAAAGTGACAAAGATTTAAGGTTCTACCAAGACTTGAACTCGGATGACTGGATTCAAAGTCCAGAGTGTTTACCATTTCACCATGGAACCCTGGTCTATACTGTTTGAGGATCATACAGTTTCATAGGGCTGCATACATCGCACTGAGAACTGAATTTTCATTTCCAGTAAACTGACAAAGATTTAAGGTCCCACCGAGACTTGAACTCGGATGACTGGATTCAGAGTCCAGAGTGCTAACCATTACACCATGGAACCCTGGCATGTATTTTATGAGAATCATACAGTATCATAGGGCTGCATATAACATACTGAAAACTACATATTCCTTTACAGTAAAGTGACAAACATTTAAGGTCTCACCGAGACTTGAACTTCAATCACTGGCTTCAGAGTCCAAAGTGCTAACCATTACACCATGAAACCCTGGTATATACTATTTGAGGATCATACCGTTTCATAGGGCTTCATATGTCGAACTGAGAACTAAATTTTCCTTTCCAGTAAAATGACAAGCATTTAAGGTCCCACCGAGACTTGGACTCGGATCACTGGATTCAGAGTGCTAACCATTACACCATAGAACCCTGGTATACACGGTTTGAGGATCATACAGTTTCATAGGGCTGCATACGTCGCACTGAGAACTAAATTTTCCTTTCCAGTAAAATGACAAGCATTTAAGGCCCCACCGAGACTTGAACTCAGATCACCAGATTCAGAGTCCAGAGTGCTAACCATTAAACCATGGAACCCTGGCATATACTTTATGAGGATCATACAGTATCACAGGGCTGCATATAACATTCTGAAAACCACATATTCCTTTCCAGTAAAGTGACAAACAATTAAAGTTGTACCAAGACTTGAACTCGGATCACTGGATTCAAAGTCCAGAGTGCTAACCATTACACCATGGAACCCTGGTATATACTGTTTGAGGATCATACAGTTTCATAGGGCTGCATACATCGCACTGAGAACTAAATTTTCCTTTCCAGTAAAATGACAAAGATTTAAGGTCCCACCGAGCCTTGAAGTCAGATCACTGGATTCAGAGTGCTAACCATTACACAATGGAACCCTGGCATATACTGTATGAGGATCATAGAGTATCATTGGGCTGCATATAACATACTGAAAACTACATATTACTTTCCAGTAAAATGACGAACATTTAAGGTTCCACCGAGACTTGAACTCGGATCACTGGATTCAAAATCCAGAGTGCTAAACATTACACCATTGAACCCAGGCTTATAGATCAAACTGTTTCGTAGGGCTTCATACAATATACTGAAAACTCAAAATTCCTTATTGCTGCCCGTCCGTCCGTCTTCTTCCGCTTATCCGGGGTCGGGTCGCGGGGGCAGCAGCTTTAGCAGGGAAGCCCAGACTTCCCTCTCCCCAGCCACTTCAGCCAGCTCATCCAACGGGACCCAAGGCGTTCCCAGGACAGCCGAGAGACATAGTCTCTCCAGCGTGTCCTGGGTCATCCCCGGGGCCTCCTGCCGGTAGGACATGCCCGGAACACCTCCCCAGGGAGGCGTCCAGGAGGCATCCGAACCAGATGCCCGAGCCACCTCAACTGGTTCCTCTCAACGTGGAGGAGCAGCGACTCGACGCTGAGTCCCTCTCGGATGACCGAGCTTCTCACCCTATCTCTAAGGGAGAGCCCGGCTACCCTGCGGAGGAAACTCATTTCGGCCGCTTGTATCCGGGATCTTGTTCTTTCGGTCACGACCCACAGCTCGTGACCATAGGTGAGGGTAGGAACGTAGATCGACCGGTAAATCGAGAGCTTTGCCTTTCGGCTCAGCTCCTTCTTCACCACAACGGACCGATACAGCGTCCGCATCACTGCAGACGCTGCACCGATCCGCCTGTCGATCTCCCGCTCTAACCTACCCTCACTCGTGAACAAGACCCCAAGATACTTGAACTCCTCCACTTGGGGCAGGACCTCCTCCCCGACCCGGAGAGGGCACTCCACCCTTTTCCGACTGAGGACCATGGTCTCGGATTTGGAGGTGCTGATCCTCATCCCAACCGCTTCCCACTCGGCTGCGAACCGCTCCAGTGAGAGCTGGAGGTCACGGCTTGATGAAGCCAACAGCACCACATCATCTGCAAAAAGCAGAGATGCAATGCTGAGGCCACCAAACCGGACCCCCTCAACGCCTCGGCTATGCCTAGAAATTCTGTCCATAAAAGTTATGAACAGAATCGGTGACAAAGGGCAACCTTGGCGGAGTCCAACCCTCACCGGAAACAAATTCGACTTACTGCCGGCAATGCGGACCAGACTCTGACATCGGTCGTACAGGGACCGAATAGCCCGTATCAGGGGGCTCGGTAACCCATACTCCCGAAGCACCCCCCACAGAACTCCCCGAGGGACACGGTCAAACGCCTTCTCCAAGTCCACAAAGCACATGTGGACTGGTTGGGCGAATTCCCACGCACCCTCGAGGACCCTGCTGAGGGTGTAGAGCTGGTCCACTGTTCCACGGCCGGGACGAAAACCACACTGCTCCTCCTGGATCCGAGATTCGACCTCCCGATGGACCCTCCTCTCCAGCACCCCTGAATAGACCTTACCTGGGAGGCTGAGGAGTGTGATCCCTCTAAAGTTGGAACACACCCTCCGGTCCCCCTTCTTAAAAAGGGGAACCACCACCCCGGTCTGCCAATCCAGAGGCACCGTCCCCGATGTCCACGCGATGCTGCAGAGACGTGTCAACCACGACAGCCCCACAACATCCAGAGCCTTTAGGAACTCCGGGCGGATCTCATCCACCCCCGAGGCCCTGCCACCGAGAAGCTTTCCAACCACCTCGGCGACTTCGACCCCAGAGATAGGGGAGCCCACCTCAGAGTCCCCACACCCTGCTTCCTCAAAGGAAGGCGTGTTGGTGGAATTGAGGAGGTCTTCGAAGTACTCTCCCCACCGGTTCACGACGTCCCGAGTCGAGGTCAACAGCACTCCGTCTCCACTGTACACAGTGTTAACGGTGCACTGCTTTCCTCTCCTGAGACGCCGGATGGTGGACCAGAATTTCCTCGAAGCCGTCCTGAAGTCGTTTTCCATGGCCTCACCGAACTCCTCCCATGTCTGAGTTTTTGCCTCAGCGACTGCCAAAGCCGCATTCCGCTTGGCCAGCCGGTACCCGTCAGCAGCCTCCGGAGTCCCACAGGCCAAAAAGGCCCGATAGGACTCCTTCAGCTTGACGGCATCCCTTACCGCTGGTGTCCACCAGCGGGTTCGAGGATTGCCGCCACGACAGGCACCAACCACCTTACGGCCACAGCTCCGATCGGCCGCCTCAACAATTGAAGCGCGGAACATGGTCCACTCGGACTCAATGTCCCCCGCCTCCCCCGGCACAATGGAGAAGCTCTGCCGGAGATGGGCGTTGAAACTCTTTCTGACAGGGGATTCTGCCAGACGTTCCCAGCAGACCCTCACATTACGTTTGGGCCTGCCTGGTCGGACCGGCATCTTACCCCGCCATCGGAGCCAACACACCACCAGGTGGTGATCAGTTGACAGCTCCGCCCCTCTCTTAACCCGAGTGTCCAACACATACGCCCGCAAGTTCGATGACACGACTACAAAGTCGATCATCGAACTACGGCCTAGGGCGTCCTGGTGCCAGGTGCACATATGGACACTCTTGTGCTTGAACATGGTGTTCGTTATGGACAGTCCGTGGCGAGCACAGAAGTCCAATAACAAAACACCACTCGGGTTTCGATCGGGGGGGCCATTCCTCCCAATCACGCCCCTCCAGGTCTCACTGTCATTACCCACGTGAGCGTTGAAGTCCCCCAGTAGAACGAGGGAGTCCCCAGGGGGTGCGCTCTCCAGCACACCCTCCAAGGACTCCAGAAAGGGTGGGTACTCTGAGCTGCTGTTCGGTGCATAAGCACAAACAACAGTCATGACCCGTCTCCCCACCCGAAGGCGGAGGGAGGCTACCCTCTCATTCACCGGGGTAAACCCCAACGTACAGGCGGCTAGCTGGGGGGCAATGAGTATGCCCACACCTGCTCTGCGCCTCTCACCGTGGGCAACTCCAGAGTGGAAGAGGGTCCAGCCCCTCTCGAGAGGATTGGTACCAGAACCCAAGCCGTGTGTGGAGGTGAGTCCGACTATATCTAGTCGGAACTTCTCAGCCTCGCACACCAGCTCGAGCTCCTTCCCTGTCAGAGAGGTGACATTCCATGTCCCCAGAGCTAGCTTCAGTAGCCGGGGGTCAGACCGCCAAGGCCCCCGCCTTTGGCTGCCACCCAACTCACTGCGCACCCGACCCCTTTGGCCCCTTCCACCGGTGGTGAGCCCATGGGAAGGGAGACCCATGTTGCCTTTTCGGGCTGTGCCCGGCCGGTCCCCATGGGTATAGGTCCGGCCACCAGACGCTCGCCTTCGAGCCCCACCTCCAGGCCTAGCTCCAGAAGGGGGCCCCGGTGACCCGCGTCCGGGCAAGGAAACGAAGATCCAAGATTTGTGTTCGTCATTGGGGTCGTTTGAGCCATGCTTTGTCTGGTCCCTCACCTAGGACCCGTTTGCCTTGGGTGGCCCTACCAGGGGCATGAAGCCCCGGACAACATAGCTCCCAGGCTCATTGGGACACGCAAACCCCTCCACCACGATAAGGTGATGACTCACGGAGGGGCCTTATTGCTGCATACAACATAATGAAAACGAAAAAATTACTTTTTTGTAAAGTAACAAATATTTGAGATCCCACCGAGACTTGAACTCGGATCACTGGATTCAGAGTCCAGAGTGCTAACCATTACACCATGGAACCCTGGCATTTACTTTATGAGGATCATACAGTTTCATCGGGCTGCATACGTCGCACTGAGAACTAACTTTTCCTTTCCAGTAAAATAAAAAACATTTAAGGTCCCACCGAGACTTGAACTCGGATCACTGGATTCAAAGTCCAGAGTGCTAACCATTACACCATGGAACCCAGGTATGTAATGTTTGAGGATCATACAGTTTCATAGGGCTGCATACGTCGCACAGAGAACTAAATTTTAGAACAATACAATACAACGTACTTAAAACGTAAAAATGACTTTCCAGTAATGTGACAAACGTTTGAGGTCCCACCGAGCCTTGAAGTCAGTTCACTAAGTTCAGAGTGCTAAGCACTACACCATGGAACCCCGAGGATGAGGATCATACAGTATCATTGGGCTGCATAGAACATACTGAAAACTACGTATTCCTTTCCAGTAAAGTTACAAATATTTAAGGTCTCAACGAGACTTGAACTCGAATCACTGGATCCAGAGTGCTAACCATTACACCATGGTACCCAGGTATGTAATGTTTGAGGATCATTCAGTTTCATAGGGCTGCATACGTCGCACAGAGAACTAAATTTTACAACAATACAACGTACTGAAAACGTAAAAATGACTTTCCAGTAAAGTGACAAATAATTGAGGTCCCTACGAGCCTTGAAGTCTGTTCACTAGATTCAGAGTGCTAACCATTACACCATGTAACCCTGAGGATGAGGATCATACAGTATCATTGGGTTGCATATAACATACTGGAAACGACATATTCCTTTCCAGGAAAGTGAAAAACATTTAAGGTTTCACCGAGACTTGAACTCGGATCACTGGATTCAAAATCCAGAGTGCTAAACATTACACCATTGAACCCAGGCTTATAGATCAAACTGTTTCGTAGGGCTGCATACAATATACTGAAAACTCAAAATTCCTTATTGCTGCATACAACATAATGAAAACGAAAAAATTACTTTTTTGTAAAGTAACAAATATTTGAGGTCCCACTGGGACTTGAACTCGGATCACTGGATTCAGAGTCCAGAGTGCTAACCATTACACCATGGAACCCTGGCATTTACTCTATGAGGATCATACAGTTTCATCGGGCTCTATACAACATAATGAAAACTAAAAAATCCTTCGGGCTGCATACAACGTACTGAAAACGTAAAAATTACTTTCCAGTAAAGTGACAAATGTTTGAGGTCCCACCGAGCCTTGAAGTCGGATCACTGGATTCAGAGTGCTAACCATTACACCATGGAACCCTGGCATATAATGTATGAGGATCATACAGTACCACAGGGCTGCATACAACATAATGAAAACTACATATTCCTTTCGAGGAAAGTGACAAGCATTTAAGGTCCCACCAAGACTTGAACTCGGATCACTAGATTCAAAGTCCAGAGTGCCAAACATTACACCATGGAACCCAGGTATATAATTTTTGAGGATCATACAGCTTCATAGGGATGCATACGTCGCACAGAGAACTAAATTTTACAACAATACAATGTACTGAAAACGTAAAAACTACTTTCCACCAAAGTGAAAAAGGTTTGAGGCCCCATCGAGCCTTGAAGTCGGATCACTGGATTCAGAGTGCTAACCATTACACCATGGAACCCTGGGACATACTGTATGAGGATCATAGAGTATCATTGGGCTGCATATAACATACTGAAAACTACTTATTCCATTCCAGTAAAGTGACAAACATTTAAGGTCTCACCGAGACTTGAATTCGGATCACTGGATTCAAAGTCCAGAGTGCTAACCATTGCACCATGGAACCCAGGCTTATAGATCAAACTGTTTCGTAGGGCTGCATACAATATACTGAAAACTCAAAATTCCTTATTGCTGCATACAACATAATGAAAACGAAAAAATTACTTTTGTGTAAAGTAACAAATATTTGAGGTCCCACCGAGACTTGAACTCGGATCACTGGATTCAGAGTCCAGAGTGCTAACCATTACACCATGGAACCCTGGCATTTACTCTATGAGTATCATACAGTTTCATAGGGCTGCATAGGTTTCACTGAAAACTAAATTTTCCTTTCCAGTAAAATGAAAAGCATTTAAGTTCCCACCTAGACTTGAACTCGGATCACTGGATTCAGAGTCCAGAGTGCTAACCATTACACCATGGAACCCTGGTATATACTGTATGACGATCATACAGTTTCATAGGGCTGCATAGGTCGCACTGAGAACTAAATTTTCCTTTCCAGTAAAATGACAAGCATTTAAGGTCCCACCAAGACTTGAACTCGGATCACTGGATTCAGAGTCCAG
Organism: Vanacampus margaritifer; assembly: GCF_051991255.1. Lineage (NCBI taxonomy): Eukaryota > Metazoa > Chordata > Actinopteri > Syngnathiformes > Syngnathidae > Vanacampus > Vanacampus margaritifer. Next base: position 6,933,306 of record NC_135437.1, read on the forward strand.
AGTGCTAACCATTACACCATGGAACCCAGGTATATAATATTTGAGGATCATACAGTTTCATAGGGCTGCATACGTCGCACAGAGAACTAAATTTTACAACAATACATTACAACGTACTGAAAATGTAAAAATGACTTTCCAGGAAAGTGACAAATGTTTGAGGTCCCACCGAGCCTTGAAGTCGGTTCACTAGATTCAGAGTGCTAACCATTAACCCATGGAACCCTGAGGTTGAGGATCATACAGTATCATTGGGCTGCATATAACATACTGAAAACTACATATTCCTTTCCAGGAAAGTGACAAACATTTAAGGTCTCACCGAGACTTGAACTCAGATCACTGGATTCAGAGTCCAGAGTGCTAAACAGTACACCATGAAACCCTGGTATATACTATTTGAGGATCATACAGTTTCATAGGGCTGCATAAGTCGAACTGAGAACTAAATTTTCCTTTCCAGTATAATGACAAACATTTAAGGTCACCGAGACTTAAAGTCAGATCACTGGATTCAGAGTGTTAACCATTACACCATGGAACCCTGAGGATGAGGGTCAAACAGTATCATTGGGCTGCATATAACATACTGAAAACTACATATTCCTTTCCAGTAAAGTGACAAAGATTTAAGGTTCGACCAAGTCTTGAACTCGGATCACTGGATTCAAAGTCCAGAGTGCTAACCATTTCACCATGGAACCCTGGTCTGCACTGTTTGAGGATCATACAGTTTCATAGGGCTGCATACATCGCACTGAGAACTGAATTTTCCTTTACAGTAAAATGACAAAGATTTAAGGTCCCACCGAGACTTGAACTCGGACGACTGGATTCAGAGTCCAGAGTGCTAACCATTACACCATGGAAGCCTGGCATGTATTTTATGAGGATCATACAGTATCATAGGGCTTCATAGGTCTCACTGAGAACTAAATTTTCCTTTCCAGTAAAACGACAAGCATTTAAGGTCCCACCGAGACTTGAACTTCAATCACTGGATTCAGAGTCCAAAGTGCTAACCATTACACCATTGAACCCTAGTCTGTTTGAGGATCATACAGTTTCATAGGGCTTCATAGGTCTCACTGAGAACTAAATTTTCCTTTCCAGTAAAACGACAAGCATTTAAGGTCCCACCGAGACTTGAACTCAGATCACTGGAATCAGAGTCCAGAGTGCTAACCATTACACCATTGAACCCTAGTCTGTTTGATGATCATACAGTTTCATAGGGCTGCATAGGTCTCACTGAGAACTTAATTTTCCTTTCCAGTAAAATGACAAGCATTTAAGCCCCCACCGAGACTTGAACTCTGATCACCGGATTCAGAGTCCAGAGTGCTAAACATTAAACCATGGAACCCTGGCATATACTTTATGAGGATCATACAGTATCATAGGGGTGCATATAACATTCTGAAAACCACATATTCCTTTCCAGTAAAGTGACAAAAATTTAAAGTTGTACCAAGACTTGAACTCGGATCACTGGATTCAAAGTCCAGAGTGCTAACCATTACACCATGAAACCCTGGTATATACTATTTGAGGATCATACAGTTTCATAGGGCTTCATGTGTCGAACTGAGAACTAAATTTTCCTTTCCAGTATAATGACAAACATTTAAGGTCCCACCGAGATTTAAAGTCGGATCACTGGATTCAGAGTGTTAACCATTACACCATGGAACCCTGAGGATGAGGATCATACAGTATGAATGGGCTGCATATAACATACTGAAAACTACATATTCCTTTCCAGTAAAGTGACAAACATTTAAAGTTGTACCAAGACTTAAACTCGGATCACTGGATTCAAAGCCCAGAGTGCTAACCATTACACCATGGAACCCTGGTATCTACTGTTTGAGGATCATACAGTTTCATAGGGCTGCATACGTCGCACTGAGAACTAAATTTTCCTTTCCAGTAAAATGACAAGCATTTAAGGTCCCACCAAGACTTGAACTCGGATCACTGGATTCAGAGTCAAGAGTGCTAACCATTACACCATGGAACCCTGGTATATACTGTTTGAGGATCATACAGTTTCATAGGGCTGCATACGTCGCACTGAGAACTAAATTTTCCTTTCCAGTAAAATTACAAAAATAAAAGGTCCCACCAAAACTTGAACTCAGGTCACTGGATTCAAAGACCAGAGTGCTAACCATTACACCATGGAAACCAGGTATATAACATTTGAGGATCATACAGTTTCATAGGGCTGCATACGTCGCACAGAGAACTAAATTTTACAATACAATACAACGTACTGAAAACGTAAAAATGACTTTCCAGTAAAGTGACAAATGTTTGAGGTCCCACCGAGCCTTGAAGTCGGTTCACTAGATTCAGAGTGCTAACCATTAACCCATGGAACCCTGAGGATGAGGATCATACAGTATCATTGGGCTGCATATAACATACTGAAAACTACATATTCCTTTCCAGGAAAGTGACAAACATTTAAGGTCTCACCGAGACTTGAACTCGGATCACTGGATTCAGAGTCCAGAGTGCTAAACAGTACACCATGAAACCCTGGTATATACTATTTGAGGATCATACAGTTTCATAGGGCTGCATAAGTCGAACTGAGAACTAAATTTTCCTTTCCAGTATAATGACAAACATTTAAGGTCACCGAGACTTAAAGTCAGATCACTGGATTCAGAGTGTTAACCATTACACCATGGAACCCTGAGGATGAGGGTCAAACAGTATCATTGGGCTGCATATAACATACTGAAAACTACATATTGCTTTCCAGTAAAGTGACAAAGATTTAAGGTTCTACCAAGACTTGAACTCGGGTCACTGGATTTAAAGTCCAGAGTGCTAACCATTTCATCATGGAACCCTGGTCTATAATGTTTGAGGATCATACAGTTTCATAGGGCTGCATACATCGCACTGAGAACTGAATTTTCATTTCCAGTAAACTGACAAAGATTTAAGGTCCCACCGAGACTTGAACTCAGATGACTGGATTCAGAGTCCAGAGTGCTAACCATTACACCATGGAACCCTGGCATGTATTTGATGAGGATCATACAGTATCCTAGGGCTGCATATAACATACTGAAAACTACATATTCCTTCACAGTAAAGTGACAAACATTTTAGGTCTCACCGAGACTTGAACTTCAATCACTGGCTTCAGAGTCCAAAGTGCTAACCATTACACCATGGAACCCTAGTCTGTTTGAGGATCATACAGTTTCATAGGGCTGCATAGGTCTCACTGAGAACTAAATTTTCCTTTCCAGTAAAATGACAAGCATTTAAGGTCCCACCGAGACTTGGACTCGGATCACTGGATTCAGAGTGCTAACCATTACACCATGGAACCCTGGTATACACGGTTTGAGGATCATACAGTTTCATAGGGCTGCATACGTCGCACTGAGAACTAAATTTTCCTTTCCAGTAAAATGACAAGCATTTAAGGCCCCACCGAGACTTGAACTCCGATCACCGGATTCAGAGTCCAGAGTGCTAACCATTAAACCATGGAACCCTGGCATATACTTTGTGAGGAACATACAGTATCATAGGGCTGCATAGGTCGCACTGAGAACTAAATTTTCCTTTAAACTTCCTTTTCAAACTGAAAACATATTCCTTTCCAGTAAAGTAACAAACATTTAAGATCTCACCGAGATTTGAACTCGAATCACTGGATCCAGAGTCCAAAGTGCTAACCATTACACCATGGAACCCTAGTATAAACTTTTTGAGGATCATACAGTTTCATAGGGCTGCATAGGTCGCACTGAGAACTAAATTTTCCTTTCCAGTAAAATGACAAGCATATAAGGTCCCACCAAGACTTGAACTCAGATCACTGGATTCAGAGTGCTAACCATTACACAATGGAACCCTGGTATATACTGTCTGAGGATCATACAGTTTCATAGGGCTGCATACATCGCACTGAGAACTAAATTTTCCTTTCCAGTAAAATGACAAAGATTTAAGGTCCCACCGAGCCTTGAAGTCAGATCACTGGATTCAGAGTGCTAACCATTACACAATGGAACCCTGGCATATACTGTATGAGGATCATAGAGTATCATTGGGCTGCATATAACATACTGAAAACTACATATTACTTTCCAGTAAAATGACAAACATTTAAGGTCCCACCGAGACTTGAACTCGGATCACTGGATTCAAAATCCAGAGTGCTAAACATTACACCATTGAACCCAGGCTTATAGATCAAACTGTTTCATAGGGCTGCATACAATATACTGAAAACTCAAAATTCCTTATTGCTGCATACAACATAATGAAAACGAAAAAATTACTTTTTTGTAAAGTAACAAATATTTGAGGTCCCACCGAGACTTGAACTCGGATCACTGGATTCAGAGTCCAGAGTGCTAACCATTACACCATGTCACCCTGGCATTTACTTTATGAGGATCATACAGTTTCATCGGGCTGCATACGTCGCACTGAGAACTCACTTTTCCTTTCCAGTAAAATAAAAAACATATAAGGTCCCACCGAGACTTGAACTCGGATCACTGGATTCAAAGTCCAGAGTGCTAAACATTACACCATGGAACCCAGGTATGTAATGTTTGAGGATCATACAGTTTCATAGGGCTGCATACGTCGCACAGAGAACTAAATTTTAGAGCAATACAATACAACGTACTGAAAACGTAAAAATGACTTTCCAGTAATGTGACAAACGTTTGAGGTCCCACCGAGCCTTGAAGTCAGTTCACTAGATTCAGAGTGCTAACCACTACACCATGGAACCCCGAGGATGAGGATCATACAGTATCATTGGGCTGCATATAACATACTGAAAACTACGTATTCCTTTCCAGTTAAGTGACAAACATTTAAGGTCTCAACGAGACTTGAACTCGAATCACTGGATTGAGCGTCCAGAGTGCTAACCATTACACCATGAAACCCTGGTATATACTTTTTGAGGATCATACAGTTTCATAGGGCTGCATAAGTCGCACTGAGAACTAAATTTTCCTTTCCAGTATAATGACAAACATTTAAGGTCCCACCAAGACTTGAACTCGGATCACTGGATTCAGAGTGCTAACCATTACACCATGAAACCCTGGTATATACTGTTTGAGGATCATACAGTTTCATAGGGCTGCATAAGTCGCACTGAGAACGACATTTTCCTTTCCAGTATAATGACAAACATTTAAGGTACCACCGAGACTTTAAGTCGGATCACTGGATTCAGAGCGTTAACCATTACACCATGGAACCCTGTGGATGAGGATCATACAGTATGATTGGGCTGCATATAACAAACTGAAAACATATTCCTTTCCAGTAAAGTAACAAACATTTAAGGTTCTACCAAGACTTGAACTCGGATCACTGGATTCAAAGTCCAGAGTGCTAACCATTACACCATGGAACCCTAGTATAAACTTTTTGAGGATCATACAGTTTCATAGGGCTGCATAGGTCGCACTGAGAATTAACTTTTCCTTTCCAGTAAAATAAAAAACATTTAAGGTCCCACCAAGACTTGAACTCGGATCACTGGATTCAAAGTCCAGAGTGCTAACCATTACACCATGGAACCTAGGTATGGAATGTTTGAGGATCATACAGTTTCATAGGGCTGCATACGTCGCACAGAGAACTAAATTTTACTATACAATACAACGTACTGAAAACATAAAAATGACTTTCCAGTAAAGTGACAAACATTTAAGGTCCCACCGAGGCTTGAACTCGGATCACTGGATTCAGAGTGCTAACCATTACACCATGAAACCCTGGTATATACTGTTTGAGGATCATACAGTTTCATAGGACTGCATAAGTCGCACTGAGAACTACATTTTCCTTTCCAGTATAATGACAAACATTTAAGGTACCACCGAGACTTTAAGTCGGATCACTGGATTCAGAGCGTTAACCATTACACCATGGAACCCTGTGGATGAGGATCATACAGTATGATTGGGCTGCATATAACATACTGAAAACTACATATTCCTTTCCAGTAAAGTGACAAACATTTAAGGTTCTACCAAGACTTGAACTAGGATCACTGGATTCAAAGTCCAGAGTGCTAACCATTAAACCATGGAACCCCTGCATGTACTTTATGAGGATCATACAGTATCATAGGGCTGCATTTAACATACTGAAAACAACATATTCCTTTCCAGTAAAGTAACAAACATTTAAGGTCTCACCGAGATTTGAACTCGAATCACTGGATCCAGAGTCCAAAGTGCTAACCATTACACCATGGAACCCTAGTATAAAATGTTTGAGGATCATACAATTTCATAGGGCTGCATAGGTCGCACTGAGAACTAAATTTTCCTTTCCAGTAAAATGACAAGCATTTAAGGTCCCACCAAGACTTGAACTCAGATCACTGGATTCAGAGTGCTAACCATTACACAATGGAACCCTGGTATATACTGTTTGAGGATCATACAGTTTCATCGGGCTGCATACGTCGCACTGAGAACTAAATTTTCCTTTCCAGTAAAATGACAAAAGTTTAAGGTTCCACTGAGACTTGAACTCAGATCACTGGATTCAAACTCCAGAGTGCTAACCATTACACCATGGAACCCAGGTAGAAAATGTTTGAGGATCATACCGTTTCATAGGCCTGCATACGTCGCACTGAGAACTAAATTTTACAACAATACAATACAACGTACTGAAAATGTAAAAATGACTTTCCAGTAAAGTGACAAATGTTTGAGGTCCCACCGAGCCTTAAAGTCGGTTCACTAGATTCAGAGTGCTAACCATTACACCATGTAATCCTGGCATGTACTTTATGAGGATCATACAGTTTCATAGGGCTGCATACATCGCACTCAGGACTAAATTTTCCTTTCCAGTAAAATGACAAAGATTTAAGGTCCCACCGAGACTTAAACTCAGATCACTGGATTCACAGTCCAGAGTGCTAACCATTACACCATGGAACCCTGGCATTTACTCTATGAGGATCATACAGTTTCATCGGGCTGCATACGTCGCACTGAGAATTAACTTTTCCTTTCCAGTAAAATAAAAAACATTTAAGGTCCCACCGAGACTTGAACTCGGATCACTGGATTCAAAGTCCAGAGTGCTAACCATTACACCATGGAACCCAGGTATGTAATGTTTGAGGATCATACAGTTTCATAGGGCTGCATACGTCGCACAGAGAACTAAATTTTAGAACAATACAATACAACGTACTGAAAACGTAAAAATGACTTTCCAGTAATGTGACAAACATTTGAGGTCCCACCGAGCCTTGAAGTCAGTTCACTAGATTCAGAGTGCTAAGCACTACACCATGGAACCCCGAGGATGAGGATCATACAGTATCATTGGGCTGCATAGAACATACTGAAAACTACGTATTCCTTTCCAGTAAAGTTACAAATATTTAAGGTCTCAACGAGTCTTGAACTCGAATCACTGGATCCAGAGTGCTAACCATTACACCATGGAACCCTAGTATATACTGTTTGAGGATCATACAGTTTCATAGGGCTGCATAGGTCGCACTGAGAACTAAATTTTCCTTTCCAGTAAATTGACAAGCATTTAGGTCCCACCGAGACTTGAACTCGGATCACTGGATTCAGAGTCCAGAGTGCTAACCATTACACCATGGAACCCTGGTTTATACTGTTTGAGGATCATACAGTTTCATAGGTCTGCATACGTCGCACAGAGAACTAAATTTTACTATACAATACAACGTACTGAAAACATAAAAATGACTTTCCAGTAAAGTGACAAACATTTAAGGTCCCACCGAGGCTTGAACTCGGATCACTGGATTCAGAGTGCTAACCATTACACCATGAAACCCTGGTATATACTGTTTGAGGATCATACAGTTTCATAGGGCTGCATAAGTCGCACTGAGAACTACATTTTCCTTTCCAGTATAATGACAAACATTTAAGGTACCACCGAGACTCGTCGGATCACTGGATTCAGAGCGTTAACCATTACACCATGGAACCCTGTGGATGAGGATCATACAGTATGATTGGGCTGCATATAACATACTGAAAACTACATATTCCTTTCCAGTAAAGTGACAAACATTTAAGGTTCTACCAAGACTTGAACTCGGATCACTGGATTCAAAGTCCAGAGTGCTAACCATTAAACCATGGAACCCTTGCATGTACTTTATGAGGATCATACAGTATCATAGGGCTGCATTTAACATACTGAAAACAACATATTCCTTTCCAGTAAAGTAACAAACGAAAGATATAAGGTCCCACCGAGACTTGAACTCTGATCACTGGATTCAGAGTACACAGTGCTAACCATTACACCACGGAACCAAGGATTATAGATAAAACTGTTTCGTAGGGCTGCATACAACATATTGAAAACTCAAAATTCCTTATGGCTGCATACAACATACTGAAAACGTAAAATTTACTTTCCAGTAAAGTGACAAATGTTTGAGGTTCCACCGAGCCTTGAAGTCGGATCACTGGATTCAGAGTGCTAACATTTTCACCATGGAACCCTGGCATATATTGTATGAGGAATATACAGTATCCTAGGGCTGCATATAATATACTGAAAACTACATATACCTTTCCAGTAAAGGGACAAACATTTAAGGTCTCACCGAGACTTGAACTCGAATCACTGGATCCAGAGTCCAAAGTGCTAACCATTACACCATGGAACCCTAGTATATACTGTTTGAGGATCATACAGTTTCATAGGTCTGCATACATCGCACTGAGAACTAAATTTTCCTTTCCAATAAAATGACAAAGATTTAAGGTCCCACCGAGACTCGAACTTGGATCACTGGGTTTAAAGTCCTAACCATTTCACCATGGAACCCTGGTCTATACTGTTTGAGGATCATACAGTTTCATAGGGCTGCATACATCGCACTGAGAACTAAATTTTCCTTTTCAGTAAAATGACAAAGTTTTAAGGTCCCACGAGACTTGAACTCAGATCACTGGATTCAGAGTCCAGAGTGCTAACCATTACACCATGGAACCCTGGCATATACTTTTTGAGGATCATACAGTATCATAGGGCTGCATTTAACATACTGAAAACTACATATTCCTTTCCAGTAAAATGACAAACATTTAAGGTCTTACCGAGACTTGGACTCGGATGACTGGATTCAAAGTCCTGAGTGCTAGCCATTATGCCACGGAACCAAGGATTATAGATCAAACTCTTTCGTAGGGCTGCATACAACATATTGAAAACTCAAAATTCCTTATGGCTGCATACAACGCACTGAAAACGTAAAAATTACTTTCCAGTAAAGTGACAAATGTTTGAGGTTCCACCGAGCCTTGAAGTCGGATCACTGGATTCAGAGTGATAACCATTACACCATGGAACCCTGGCATATACTTTATGAGGATCATACAGTATCATAGGGCTGCATATAACATACTGAAAACTACATATTCCTTTCCAGTAAAGTGACAAACATTTAAAGTTGTACCAAGACTTGAACTCAGCTCACTGGATTCAAAGTCCAGAGCGCTAACCATTACACCATGGAACCCTGGTACATGCTATCTGAGGATCATACAGTTTCATAGGGCTGCATATATCGCACAGAGAACTAAATTTTCCTTTCCAGTAAAATGACAAAGATTTAAGTTTCCACCGAGACTTGAACTCGGATCACTGGATTCAAAGTCCAGAGTGCTAACCATTACAGCATGGAACCCAGGGTTATAGGTCAAACTGTTTCGTAGGGCTGCATACAACATACGCAAAACGCAAAATTACATATTGCTGCATACAACATAGTGAAAACGAAAAAATTACTTCTGTGTAAATATTTGAGGTCCCACCAAGACTTGAACACGGATTACTGGATTCAGAGTCCAGAGTGGTAACCATTACACCATGGAACCCTGGTATATACTCTTCGGGGATCATAGAGTTTCATCGGGATGCATACAACATACTGAAAACTTAAAAAATCCTTCGGGCTGCATACAACGTACTGAAAACGTAAAAATTACTTTCCAGTAAAGTGACAAATGTTTGAGGTCCCACCGAGCCTTGAAGTCGAATCACTCGATTAAGAGTGCTAACCATTACCCCATGGAACCCTGACAATTACTCTACGAGGATCATACAGTTTCATCGGGCTGCATATAACATACTGAAAACTACATATTCCTTTCCAGTAAAGTGACAAACATTTAAGGTCTCACCGAGACTTGAACTCGGATCACTGGATTCAGAGTCCAGAGTGCTAATCATTACACCATGAAACCTTGTTATATACTGTTTGAGGATCATACAGTTTCATAGGGCTGCATACGTCGCACTGAGAACTAAATTTTCCTTTCCAGTATAATGACAAACATTTAAGGTCCCACAGAGACTTGAAGTCGGATCACTGGATTCAGAGTGCTTACCATTATACCATGGAACCCTGGCAATTACTCTACGAGGATCATACAGTTTCATCGGGCTGCATACAACATACTGAAAACTAAAAAATCCTTCGGGCTGCATACATCGTACTGAAAACGTAAAAATTACTTTCCAGTAAAGTGACAAATGTTTGAGGTCCCACCGAGCCTTGTAGTCGGATCACTGGATTCAGAGTGCTAACCATTACACCATGGAACCCAGGCATATACAGTTTGAGGATCATAAAGTACCATAGGGTTGCATATAACATACTGAAAACTACATATTCTTTTCCATACTTTTCAGTAAAGTGACTAATATTTGAGGTCCCACCGAGACTTGAACTCAGATCACTGGATTCAGAGTCCAGAGTGCTAACCATTACACCATGTAACCCTGGTATATACTACATGAGGATCATACAGTTTCATAGGGCTGCATATAACATACTGAAAACTAAAAATTCCTTTCCAGTAAAGTGACGAATATTTCCCAATTTATTGTAATACTTCGGCGGGTCACCCGAGTAATTTGGCCGCCGCTAAAGAAGATTTCAAGAAAATGTAAGTTTTTTGTGTGCCACAACTAGATGCAGCTAAGTCTCAAAATACGCAAGGTTCCACCCAGACTTGAACTCAGATCACCAGATTCAGAGTGCTCACCATTACACACTGGAACCCTGGCATATACTGTATGAGGATCATAAAGTTTTGAATACAACGTACTGAAAACAAAAAATTCCTTTCCAGTAAAGTGACAAATGTTTCAGGCAACAGGCGACACTTAAACTCAGTTCACTGGATTCAGAGTCCAGAGTGCCAAACATTACAGCATGGAACCCTGGCATATACTGTATTAGGATCATACAGTTTCCTAGGGCTGCATACAACATACTAAAAACTCCTTTCTAATAAAGTGGCAAACATTTGAGGTCCCACTGAGACTTTAACTATGATCACTGGATTTAGAGTTTAGAGTGCTAAACCTTACACCCTGGAACCCTGACTTATGGATAATACAGCTACAGCTACAGTTACATAGGGCTGCATACAACGTACTGAAAATGTAAAACATACTTTTCAGTAAAGTGACTAATATTTGAGGTTCCACAGAGACTTGTACTCGGACCACTGGATTCAGAGTCCAGAGTGCTAACCATTACACCATGGAACCCTGGTATATACACTACAAGAATTATACAGTTTCATAGGGCTGCATAAAACGTACTGAAACCATAAAATTCCTTTCCAGTAAAATGACAAATATTTGAGGTCCCACCGAGACTTGTACTCGGATCACTGGATTCAGAGTGCTAACCATTATACAATGGAACCCTGGTATATACTCCATGAGGATCATACAGTTTCATTGGGCTACATACAACATACTAAAATAAAAATTCCTTCGTGCTGCATACAACGTACTGAAAATGTAAAAATTACTTTCCAGAAAAGTGACAAATATTTGAGGTCCCACCGAGATTTGAACTCGGATCACTTGATTGAGAGTCCAGAGAGCTTATTATTACACAATAAAACCCTGGCATATACTGTATAAGGATCATACAGTTTCATAGGGCTGCATACATCATACTGAAAACTAAAAATTCCTTTCCAGTTAAGTGACAAATATTTGAGGTGGTTCACTGGATTCGAAGTCCAGAGTGTTCATCATTACACCATGGCACACTTTAAGGGAATGATCAAAGGACATGTGGTTTCTCGGGTGTGCGCACAATGGCCCCATTCCCACACCATTTAATATTTCGACGGGTCATCCAAGTAATTTGGCCGCCGCCAAAGAAGATTTCAAGAAAATGTTCTTATTTTGTTTTTTATGTGCCGCAACCAGATATACCGCATGTAACGTTAGTTCGCCGTCACTCACTTGTGGATTGTGAGGCGAATGGAGACATAGTAACAGGACTTAGGAGTTTTTTTAAGTTTGGTAAACACTGCAAGGTAATAAGGTTTGACAATATGGTGCCAGCTTAGTCTCAAAATAAACAAGGTCCCGTCAAGACTTGAACTCAGATCACTGGATTCAGAGTGCTAACCATTAAACCATGGAACCCTAGCATTTAGAAGCAGAGGGACATGGGCCTACGATTTAATTTGCCTATTCACTGAATTTTGCTTCTTTTCCAGGTAAGTGAGTAAGTACAGATAGGTAGGGCGAAATTCGTTCTCCACATCTGACCCATTACATCAGTAGCAGGAGGCTCGCTCAAGAATCATTTGGTAATCTAACCCTCCAATTGCAACCCGTAATGCTAAGTGTCAAGAAGGGAGGTAAATGGGTCCCATTTTCATTGTCTTTGGTATGAAACAGCCAGGGACTGAACCCAGGACCTCCTATTATCAGGGCAAACACTCTACCACTCAGGCACTGATTTCACCAACACCCACTTTGTCATGATTGGGGTCAGCTGTTTCTGTTTCCCTTGCAGTCACCGGGGAAACAGCTGGAGGGCGGAGCCCGCCAAACACACCTGCTGCTCATCAGTCCATCAGGCCAGGATAAAGTCCTGGCAGAAGCAGCAAGGAGTGTCGGGTTATTACTCCGTGACGCTACTCACTTGACCCGACTTGTAGCGCTTCTACAAGAATCTACTCCTGATCCCTATGGCTTGCTTTTTGTCCTCCCTCGAGCGTGATTTTGTGTTTGCTTTTTGTCCGCTTTTTTTGTGTTTGCTCGTTTTGGTGGATTGAAACTATGTTATCCACATCCCTGCCGTGGCTCTCCTACTTTCCTGCATTTGGGTCCTCCACTTGTGGATCGTGAGGCTAGAGGACATATAGTAACAGGACTGCCGAGCCTTTGGAAGTTTGTAAAAGACTGCAGGGTAATAAGGTTTGACAATATGGTGCCAGCTCAAATCTCAAAGTAAACAAGGTACCATCAAGACTTGAACTCAGATCACTGGATTCAGAAGGCTAATTATTCTACAATGGAACCCTAGCATTTAGAAGCAAAAGGACACAGGCCTACGATTTAATTTGCCTGCACACGACTGAATTTTGCGTCTGTACCAGGTAAAAGACAAAACATTTGACGTCCCATTAAAGCTTGAAGTCATATTACTGGAGTGAGAGTGATTACCATTACACCATGGAAGCCAGGTAGATGCTGTAGGAAAAACATGGAGTTTCCTAGGGGTGAACACAAGGGATTTAGGGTTGGCAACATGCTGCCAGATAAGTCTCAAAATATGCAAAGTTCCACCGAGACGTGAACTCAGTTGACTGGATTCAGAGTTCAAAGTGTGGACATGTGGTTTCCTAGGGGGGCACACAAGGTAATCAGGTTCATCCAGAAAAATACACAATGCGTGAACCACTACCAAGTAATCAAGCATCACCTGTGACTTTGATTTTTCTTTGGGTTTTATTTTTTCATTTATGATTATAAGAAATACTACACAAATACACAAACTAGAGTAGATTCTGCTGTCATATAGTTAAACCAAGGTGAGAAGTGAGTCTTCACAATCTCAGAGCCTCTGAGAATACACTAATTATTCCCAAATAGGAACAGTGGGCTGTCTCATTAGTCCACTGAGGTGGTAGCTGGACTCTCTTATTTTCTAATATGCACTTATTACCCATTTCCCTCATTATTAACATTGGTCCTTTCACTCCCACCTGGTCACATGCATGAGTGCATGTATTTACGGACTCCATCCTTGGGTGGGCGACAGGACGTAAGCTACTCCATCAAAATATCTTAGTAGCAATAAACCATTTTAATATGTCATCTATTTAGGTTTATTCCCGAACATTTACAGCATCATAGTAGTATTTTGGGGTGTTGTTATAAAGGCCTCATTAAAAACCCTTAACTACCCACATGCCTCAAGATGACTGAGCCATCTCTACTGCTTGGCTGAGTTGTTACGCTACAAAAAAAATCCACTAGAGGTCCTTGTGTCTTTAAATAGCATGCGTCTCCATCCCCAACTAGGAAAGTCAGAAACACAAAACTCATTCCAGACATGCGGACTGTTTTTTGTAAAATCTGGAAAAATGGGAATATTGTTTTTAATATTCTAGTGGCAGAGACCTTATTATACAGTATACGTAATTGTTGCTTGGAGTAGGTATGGATGGTATGGAAGGGGATTCAAGTTGTTAATAAAAAAAACATTAGAATACCTTTTGAAATGACATCAATATTAATTTAATTATGAGGATATGTTGGGTAATAAGGAATTTACAAGATAGTTTTTTAATTAGCTGTTTGTGATCTTCCCCATCTTGATTGACACCATATAATAACCAAATCATTCCCACATTTTAGGATGTTCATTGACCACAATTAGACATACTGTAATTTGACATTTGAAGATATATTTAATTACCTACAAACATGAGAGTGTGTGCGGATGACTGACTTTAATTGAGTCACTGTATGCTCACGAACAAGAATAGGTCAGTTTCTTTTGCAGTCAACAGAATGCAGTGAAATTTTAGACAATTTATATTCACATATTAAAGAATGAGTCAGCTTATCTTTAAAAGTGTCACATGAATGTCTCATGTGGGTCCTGTGCCTGGAAATGGATGGTTTGGCCATTAATGTAAAAAAAAAAATTATAATAATGATAAACTCAAGTGTCAACCTATGATTTCGCTGAAAAATACACCAGCTTGTGAAATTACAATTATCCAGTCAAACTCGCCTTCTCTCACAGTCACGCCAAGTGTAGCACTGGATATGCCTTAGTCACGAAAGCAGAGCGCGCAGTCTCTCAGATGGCCTGGGAATCTTTCCGGATTACCCAGAAGAATTGGATGAAGTGGCTTGGGAGGCAAACGACTGGGCTTTTCTGCTGAGGTTGCTGCCCCTGCGGTCTGACCACAGATAAATGGAAGAAAGTGGATTGACAGATGGGTGGGTGCACAATCAAATGAAACTCAAAGAGGTGATAAATTTACCTGTCCAGCAGGAATGTTGCTAATTCCGTTTCGCTTCCAAATCCTCTCAGCTGCCTGAGATCCTTTTGGTCTGCTTCTGTATAGCTAGTCTATACAGTTTCAGCCAAAAATCCTGAAGCCCAAGAAAAAAAGTCAGCGTGAGGCTTCAGGAGGTGTAACTGCTATGTCACCTATTCCATCACACCACATCTGTCTCTGATTGGTTGTTTCTCCTCGTATGCGCTGCCATCCTAAAATTCTAATTGTTATGAGAGGCCAGAGAGGGATGTTGTTGTTTTTTTTAGCATTATGTACATTTTTAAGTTTTATTAATAACAAGTGTTTTATTTGAAAATTACAAACTCCTCATTGCAGCCATTTATTAGAGATCAATATTGTCACTCAGGGTTAAATAAATGCAAATAAATATTTTTCTACTGCCTTTTTCTCTGTGTTGTCATTAAAGGCTTAACAAGCATCAGTGACTCTCGTAACATCAACATTTTTGTAAACCAATTAAATCCACTGAGTTGTAACCATGCCCAGCAATCACAAACTAGCTCATACACATTTGAACCACAACAACAACCATGGAGGGCATCTGAAGATTAAACCTGGCAAATTCAACTCTGGGGCAAGCATAATTTTGCAGCATGAATGTTAGTTACACTTCATTAATACTGTTGCCTGATGACCCTGGTGGACTAATTGAGGAAGTGATTGGCTAAACCTATGCCTGTCCATCAGTCTGGCCAATCTGCAATATATTGCTTTTCATTCTCATTAACGGGCAAATAGATCTGTTGAAGCAAGAAAAGCGTGTTGGGAATAGAGTGGAAAGGAAATGCAAAAAGAAGGAACAAAATGAGGAGAATGTGCACGATAGGAGAAATGATGATGGGAGAAATTATTGGTGAATGGTAGAAAGAAAAAGCAGCAGGAAAAGGTCATCCTGGGGGTCTTGATAATAAGATTAAGCAACAAAATGCTTCAGCAGCAATTTTTCAGCATGGAAATGGACCTCTCCCCACATGACCAAGCTTAATCTGTTTTTAATTGGATAAAACCTAAACTCAGCAAGAAATCAACTTAAAGAGCCATGACATTGAAATCCCATCTGACAGTGAAGTGAACTGACGTTGAAGATGCAGAAAATTCAAATTCATCGTTTCCACCGACAGTTTCTACCTTGCTCTACTCTACTCTACTCTACTCTGCTTTGCTCTACACCAAAAAGCAGTGCGTCTCCACTGCCACAGCCACCACCTGGGAGCCCTCCTCACCTTGCTAGTGATGTCATGCTAAAGCAACTGCAGCTAGCGTGCACTGCACACACAGGCGAAAACAATGGAGAGCGCAAACAATGGTTTGTGCCTGTTTATTTCAGCCTGAAGAGTTCGAATGAATATTGCAGCAACCAGAAGACTGCATTCAATAATGTTAAAAAGGTTTGCACCTCCTCAAAAGTCCAAGCATTAATCTGTTTGGAAGCCTCTCTTCATCGTTAATGGCAGCTGTTTACCTGGGGTGGTGGTTTGCGCAGCTGCACATTGATGACGACATGTCTCGAACCAATCGTTGGCAAAATAATTACGTCACGTTTTGGAACTGGACAACCTTTTTTTAGAACCGCAAAGGAGCAGGTACCACAAAAAACGAGTGCAGTAGAGTAGAGTAGAGTAGGGTAGAGCTGGGTAGATTTGTTGGTGGAGACGGTGCTTTTGCAGAGTAGAGTAGAGTAGATACTGGCGGTGGAAACAAGGCTTAATATCGAAACATTTTGTACAGTAACTAATCGTGCAGTGTAAACACAGTGTAAGGATGGAATTCAAAGCACATTGAGAAATTTTATTTAACCTGTCAGAAAAATATAGTACATTAAGCTCAATAAATTGGGTTGTTGTTAATATGGGCTCATAATAAAAAGATTTACATGCAATATTGACACAGTAATACATAAAGAGACATGATGCATAGTGCACAATGCGAAATGTAAAATTCATGGTAATAATTGTTTTACATTTTTATCGAAAATATGTTTTTAGCACAGTTGTTTAAAAAGTGCCTTTAAATATTAAACAAGGCATTAAGTTGTGCTACTCAATTTGTGAGTGTAGGAAAATGATGAATCACTTATTTTATCAAGTCAGTTTGTATGTCTCCCTATAAGTGGATGTTGTTATGACTGTTTTGGTTTGGATCATTGGGTCATATGTCACTGTTTGGGGTTGCTTCATGGGGTCATTGTGTTGTTGTTATGACATTGATGTTGTCAGTTGCTATGCAGTTTCTATGCCCCGTGTGATGATGAAGTTGTAAGTTGCTATTTAATTGCTATGTTCCTGTAATTGTCATTTTTAGGTCCTGTATTTTAGGTTCTGTATTTGTCGCTATTATTTTGTCATATAGGCCTTTATTCAGTCATATAGAGTTGTGTATTGCACTAGCGGGTTACTGAATGACACTTTTGTCAGCATGTCAAGGTTTCCTACATTTCCATGCAAGTTTACTCGAGGTTTCGATGCATCCAGCCTGCTTAGGGTTCTTCGTCAAGTTTTCTCTGTCAAGTGTTTTCTTTAAGGACAACTGAATCCAGCCCTGCTCTCTGTTGTTACATTTATATATAAAGATTCGGTTTCCCAACTCCTGTGTCTTGTCTGCGTTTGGGTCCTAACTGTGCACCTCATGTGACAGATGAAACAGTATAGCAGAAAATGGTACAATAATGATTATCTGTATAGTACGATAATGTAAAATTGCAAAGTGCGTCTGAAAAGTACTCACAGCTCTTCACTTAAACATTTTGTTATTACAGCCTCATTCTAATTTTCATAATGACAACATTAAAAAAAAGTGTGATAATTAGTTGTTTTATTGTGTGGTGTTTTAAGAAGAATTTTAAGCTCACCAATGATTTGAATACCGTAAATAAGGCTGTAGCATAAATTGTGGAAAAAGTGGCATAGCCTACTGTGAATCCTTTGAAAGTGCACTGTATAGAAGGAGTGGGGGGAGGGAGAAGATGTAGCTGTTTCATGTTCTCTCAGGGCAGGCTCGCTGTCCCACACTTTGAAAAGCCTTTGTGTGCCGCAATGATGACATTTATTGTAAGACTATGTTAATTTGTTAATGGTGCCAGCGGGTGCCATACATGGAATTCAAATTATATTGTAATAGATCATACAATAATAGAAGTGTAGCGAGTACAGTAAAACTTCAAGGTATATTATTACATCATGCTTTTATGAACATATGTATTACTTCACAGTGTTGGGAGAAATTCAATAATCGAGAAAAAAAACTAGGCTACAGTAATAAGCTGTCATTGTTAAAATGGTACAAATTGCAGTACAGTACTAGTAATAACATTCTGGAAATATTATATCTGAACAGTCCACTGTGTACCGCACCTCTTACCCGAAATCAATTAGGATAGACTCCAGCTTACCCGTGATCCTATTAAGAATACACACAATAGAAAATGGATGGATTTACATGTTACAGTACAATTTCAGTGATACGTGTTAAAATTGCATTTAAACCTTGTGATGACCAGATGCTCAGATCATTTGTTTGTCTTGAGTGACAGTCATTTTAGTGTTCACTTGTCAATAACACCTGCAAAGTATATGTTATTTATTTTGTTTGTGTGTGTAGTACCAAAAGTTGGATACAAAGAAATCAGATTATTTAGTATATTGTCTTGTTAATTTTGTTCTGGAAATGAGCTGAAAATCTTTAGTAACTGACTTTTATTTGGTCGAACATCTGGGTAAAAAAAAAAGTATGCTGTTGAATTTTGGGAGTGCAAAATCTCAATGGAAATTAGGTCTTTTTAAATTAGCATTACTTGCAGTCTATTTTGTAGTGATGGGAAAATGAAGCTTCATGAACCACTTGCGATATTTTTTTATTCCTTTAGATGGTGCTCTTGGTTTAAAGATAAAGGCTAGTGCAATGGAAAGTGATTAAATGTCCACTTGCATCTTGAAACCAAGAGCGCCATCTAGAAGTGTAAAAAAAAAAAAAAACATTACAAGTGCTTCATGAAGCTTCATTTGTAACAGTGTTTCGCATTTCTGCCTCAAGGTTCTCAGGTCTTGGGTTTGAATTTCAGCTCTGGCCTTTCAATGTGGATTTTGTGCCTCCCCTTGCTTGCTTGGGATTTCTCTGTACTTTTTGGGCTAATTGAAGACCATGTCCATACTTAATTTGACTGGCTACTAATCTAGGGTGTACCTCATCTAGAACAGAATATGCCTATATATGAATATGCTAATACCTAGAATATGCTTCAGATCACCATCCCGCTCACACTGTATCCAACTCACATGGCCCCTCTCTCGACCATCAGATGCTCACCAACAAGCCCCACCTGCAGGCTTGGCTCCAGAGAGGGGCTCCGGTGACCTGCGTCTAGGCAAGAGAAAATGTCTTCCAAAGTTGTTGTGCATCATAAGAGGTGTTTGAATCGTGCTTTGTCTGGTCCCTCACCTAGGACCTATTTGCATGGGTCACGCATCCAGAGGCATTAAAACCCCCAGACCACTTAGCTCTTAGGATCATTGGGACACGCAAACACACCACCACAATAAGGTTATGGCACAAGAAGGGGACCCCAACACTATTAAGGATAAGAAAATAGATGGATGCAATGTTGTTGTTGTATTTTTGTCTTGTTTGTGACCATCAATATATTCAGGTAAAATGTCCTACTTTAGAATGTCACATCCTTTTTGTTTTTCTTAGTTTGCTGTAGTTTTTTTTGTGACAGTAACTAAAAAGTAATGCAAGATAAATTACAGTCCAGGGAAAGACAAGAACTAGTCACTGACTATGCCAGTAACTTGTAATAAAATATGTAATGGATTACGAGTAACTAGATCAACACTGCTAGTTCATGTCACAAATAGACATAATCTTTTAGGTTCACTCTGACATTTCCTTTGAGGGAAATGTGAAATAAAAGAAGCATTGCATTCATTCATCTCCACTGGCCTATGAAAGCTCAAATCACATCTTGACTCATGAAGACATCTCCTCAATACAAACTAGGCCAGCGTAGCAAGGAGGAAAAACACAGCCTGAAGTAGCCCGAAAAGTCATCCTCGTGAACTGCTCCTAAGGGCCAGCTGTCAGTGGGCAAATATCTTGTGTCCACTTGAATGACTCTGAAAAGGTCACAGAGGTGCCAGACTGATGAAAGCTTTGTCAAATATCACTGCTGTGGAGCGGACTCATAAAATCTGCCAAAATATATCCTGTTAGAACCTCTCCTGTCTGACTGAGTTTCTGCTGCTGCAAAGTAGGTGATGCCTTCGCTGCTGCTTCTTCCACTTGTAGAGAATGTCAAGAGATGCTGTGAACTATACCTTCCCTCTCTGTCTCTGAGGATCTCTGCTGTGATGAAAACCTACTGTCTTTGAAACATGGGCAACATTGCTGGAGAGGTGCAGGAAGTAACAGTATTTTTGCTGTTGGCAGAGAGATCCTGTCTGCCTAGAAGTGGTTTGAAGCCATTCTGGCAACGCTGCTGCATAGTCACAGACGCCTGTGAATGTGGGCTGTTCTGTCATTTATTCATGTGCCTATTTTTATTGATAAAAGCAAATTAAATCCACTTTTATTTTCCAGGTCATTCTTGCAGGTTTTTGATTGAACTTTCATCAGAATTTTCTCTCAGTCTCGCTAGATGTCCCACTATTCTATCCATATAGCACCCTATAATGTAAATAACTCCCTGACTTGAAAATGTGAAACTTAAAACATGTAATAAAACTCAATAATGTAATGTAATTTCACAAATAATGTAATATCTTATTACATTATTATTGATTGATTTCATTTTCAGGTAGGTCTTTTTTCCTCAAAATTGATCATGTAAAACTTTAAAGACAATGTCATATATATTCATTTTCAGTCCAAAAGTTCTACATTTTGTTTGTGTTGCATACATTCACAGCAAAAATTGTAGTGTTAAAATGTTGGTGTTAAATGTTTCTGAGTTGATTTCAACCCCCAGTGTATTTTTAACATGGTTTAATTTCAATGGAGGTCAGTGGAGTTGTTTGACAGAGTTGATTTGCTTGGTGTTAAACCAACTCTCCAAAGAGTTCATCAAAGGAAGCTCCACCCACTTGAGGAGAACTACTCTGTCGCAAAAACTTCTGGAATATGATATAATAATCTCATAAAGTATTACATTATCGGTAAAAATGTCATTACAATACCAGTCAAGATTTTTTAATGCAGTATTGGTGGAATTATTACATTGTTAGGTTTTATTACATGTTTGATTGAATTAAGTGCAAATTTTATCCCGTTTTCGGAAATTACTTTTTCAGGAAACTATTAAATGGTAAATGGACTGAGCTTATATAGTGCTTTCTACACCATATGGTGCTCAAAGTGCTTTACAACTCGTCACATTCACCCATTCACATTACATAAAAGGGCACTACAATCCATCCATTTTCTATAGCACATATCCTCATCTGGGTAGCCAGTCAATTGTAGACATTCCTCTCGAAACCTAAATAACAAATAAAATTGCATTTTTAACCACAATGTAAACACTGCAACACATTGTACTGTGTTACAGTGAGATCATGTTCTATTCTCAATTAATAGAAGTATTGTTATACACTGGTAGTTTAGAATATTTGTGGGCTTTATAATCTTCATGGGCAACATAAAAATGCAACTCAAATATTAACAGCACTAAGTATGAACTGTAGCCTATGTAGTATCACACTGCAAAAGTTTAGTGCACCATATTTTCACTGACACATCAATAACAGCCTTCCATAAGCCACTCAGTCATCTGCGCTGTTTGTATACATCATTCTTATGTGTCAGTGTAATTTCAGCCAAGCACTCCGAACGGGTGATTGATACAGCTCACGAGTAAACAACCTGCACAAGGATGTGCTCCTGGCCGCAGTATGCTTTACCGCCTGCCATTTCGCTGCAGGTAAGATATATTATTGTACTGTACAGCTACAAGGAACAAACAAGTTGCAGGTCTACAAGTCTCAAAGCAAATAACTTTATCTTTGGGGAGCTTCTCACCCTGACAATTGGTGTTGTCAATTTTCAATGAAGAGAAGCTATTACTTGCTCGCTGATATTGCTTTGTTGTCTTTGGGGTAAAAACAAAGCATCACTAAGCAATAGATTGTTCAGTGAGTTCACAGTGTGTTTTATATGTCTAAATACATAATGTATTCACAATATTTGACCCTGAATTGTGTGAAATTCTGCACTGAAAACAATTACTTTTGAAGCGCCTTGTCGATCAAGGGCAGGAAGGAAGAAAAGTGATTTATTCAAGAGTGTCTGCATCTCGCACAGTTCCATCACTGATTACATTGTTGATGACCTTGGTTTTATCGGTGTTTACTGGTGTGTTGGCCATTCAAGGGATCTGCTGCATATGCTGGTGAATGTGTGATAGTAAAGCAATGTTATCAGCAAGTCGAGATCATCATGAGGGCCATGGTGATAATGCAAGCCAAGTTTGACTGATGAGATACAATGTGGAATGGATTGTGTGTACAAGTACTTCTCCACACTGCAGAACAATGCTGCCACCACACGGACAAGTATGGAAACACTTTTAATACAACCATTTATGAATCAAATGTATGCCAGTTATTATGACTAAGCAAAAGCAAAATTATTTAACAAATTGAAAAATAACGTATTATTTCAAACTCAGACCGAAAAGCGGTTATTTAAATGATCGCACGGAACCATGAGACTGGAAGACCTAAACGGAGGGGACATTTATTTGAGTTGCACTCATATGTTCTTCCGGAAATAGTTACGAGTTAAACCTTTAGCAGTGTTGTGGTCATGCTGCGGAATGTTTTGTGTAGATTTTTGATTGAACCGGTGTTTGTTCAACGCAACATAACATACACGCCTTCAGTTCAGGCAGCTTCATCTGTTTTTACGTCGGTGAGGAACTTCACAGATGTGAAGGACGAAACGCAGCAGGCGTTTGACACCTCCCTGCTGGAGTTCTTAGTATGTCCACTGTCCAAGAAGCCACTCAGGTAAAATGTCGTACACTTTGTTGGACTGTATTTGCTACTTTTATTATCCGGTTTATGTATCGTTATGTAATTTCTTAATGAGCATAAGTAAACGTTATATAGGTGCAATCGGGAGTTTGGTCCATAATACAGGAAGCCCTAATTTATGACAGCATTCCCAACACAAGCAGTCACCGTGAGTCACGTGACTGTATTCTGCCTTCCAGGTTTGAAGCCACGACCAACGAGCTGATCAACGACGAGCTCGGCATTGCATACGCCATCATCGACGGAATCCCCAACATGATTCCCCAAGAAGCCAGACTCGTACAGAAAGACTCAAACCCACCTGCACAAGGATAGAACTCTCCAACTTTTGTCACTCCTGATCATATACAATATTCATCAAAGTCGCGTGAGAAATGCTGCTAATCTAATCCATCAACTAATATATATTTGAAGTGGCTCACCCATCTGCAAGCATGTTTTCCTTGTCGATGATGGTGGGACTGGTGCCCATCGTGTCGCTCTTTGGTTTGTTCTACTCTGCCGCAGTGGATGAAAACTTTCCTCAGGGCTGCACAAGCAGCAACAATTTGTGTTTCTACAGTTTGCTGCTACCGGTCACCATTCCTGTCTATGTCTTCTTCCACCTGTGGAGCTGGATGGGAATCAAGCTCTTCAGGCACAATTAATTTTTGATGTTATGTTTAACAATAAAGCATGAATTAGTGACTCCCTGCTCCTTGTTTTATTTTACTTTTTTTTATTTTTATGTTTAATATACCGAAATCACTTTAGTGTTGCTTTATTAGTAGAAAATTGCAGCATATAAACTTGAAGTAAATAGGTCACATCCTCAATGCGCTAAGATGTACCAATAACATCACAATTTAACTTTCAACATTGAACTGTTAAACTACCCTTTGGAAACTTGAGCCGGTGCTCTTGACTATTATTCAGCCATAGCTCATTTCCAGAAGTGCAATTGCATTGCCATTTAACTCAAAAAATAAATCAGATTTTCAAAGAGAAGGTCAGTAAAGTGTGGCAGACAAATAACTGAATTTCCAAAAAACCTCAGCGTCCCTTCTTGCCTTTCAAGTCTTTCTCACTGGCTCTGCTCTGAGAAAGTTTCATCAGAGGTGACTCGGGTCTGGGTGATCGTCCATCTCCTTTGGTCTTGAAGAAAAATGACTCATTCAGCCTCATCTGCACTGGCCTTACCTGGAAGCCAACAAGGCATTAATGTACATTTTGGATTTCAAATTGTTCTAATTCCTGCTTCAGATAAATGCTAACATAACATTAATAGACGTTTAATACCGCATGATCAAGATATTTAAGAAGGGTGAAAAAAATGAGCCTGCATCAAGAAATACAATGGAACAATTTGATAAGCATGCCAAACAAATATTATTTTGGTCCGTAGCACTGTAATAGTGGAAGAATGTTTCGCATGTCATAGGATTGACAGCAAACAACTTGCATTGAATTCAAGATAAGTATTTTTCTTCCAAGCAAAAGTGTGTCTCTGCAAAGTGGAGTTTGCGCCTTCAAATTTGCAAACGGGGGAACCTGTTATGATTGTGGGCCCACCATTCTGAGTCTAGCTATTTTTCTTCAGCATGGGGTCCGTTCCCACTCAGTTATGGTGCATATAAATGTGAATGGTAGTCTGTCTTTGTGTGTCCTGCAACCTAAACAGGACAAGTAGTACTGTAGATATTATTTAAGTGTTTTATTTTTTCATGGCTTATCATACTAAAGTTCTACTACCTTATAATGAGGTAGACCAAAGTCCAAAATTTTCTTCACAATACTATAATATGATCTATGCGCCCCCACTAGTATTCTATTTGTGAAATATGAATTAAGCAGCAATATTATCCACCCATATTTATCCATCTTGCCCTGGCTATGTTCCGTTTGATGCCTCTTCTGTGGCTAAATCTTTTAAACATTCTAATGTCGGAAAATCCCCGGGCAAGTGTAAGTGGTCGACTAATTTGCTCCTCTGCAGAACAACTAGCACCTATTTTTTATTACATCTTTCAGCTTTCAATTAATCAGCAGAGGGTACCTAGCTGCTGGAATCAGTCCACAGTGATACCTGTGGCTAAAATGAATCACCCCAAAGTTTTTAATGACTTCAGACCCATGGCTCTAACTTCCCTTGTTATGAAGTCTTTTGAAAAACTGATACAGACAGATCTTCTTACAAAGATTGAACATCTACTTGCCCTTTTACTGTTCACCTATAGGGCTGGTCGGGGACTTGAGGATGCCACTGACACTTTATTAAACTGGGTCTTCAAACATCTTAAAGGCAACAAAAATCATGCAAAGTTGCTATTTGCTGATTTTTCATCTGCTTTGAACACTATCCAGCCCCACATTTTAATCGATCAATTTCTTAACCATTTTAATCTAGATTTTAACACTGTAGGCTGGATTCTTGATTTTTGAACTGCCAGAACGCAGAGAGTGAAGGTGAATGGATGCATGTCAGTGGAGCTGTCATCTTCCACTGGGTCTCCACAGGACTGTGTCTTTTCCCCTCTCCTCTATATTCTTTATGCTGACGATTGCCGTAGTTGGCATGGGAACAGTTTCATGTTGAAATCTGCAAATAATTCTGTAATATTCAGTCTCCTTAAACACAACAAGGATTCTCATGACTCTGTGGTGAATGATTTTGTGGATTGGTGTGATAAGGCCTTCCTGCAATTAAATGTACAAAAAACTAAGAAAAGGTGCATTGATTTCAGAAAGAAACTCCAAAAAGCAAACCATTATTAAAGGCCAGACAGTAGACACTGTTGAGAGCTATAAATATCTTGGGACAACTTGCATAAGTAACATTTTACTTGCCCCTCAGACAATCTTTAAAAAAAAAAAAAAAGGGCCTGCAACGACTGTCCTGTCTGAGGAAACTTCCACATTAAATCATACATTGAATCTGTGTTGACTTTTTCTCTTCTCTGCTGGTTTGGCAACCTTAACACCAAATCAACAAATGCACTCAGCAGAATAATTAATACAAGCAGTAAAATATTGTGAGTTCATCAAAGCTCACTTACAGATTGGTTTAACAGGCAGGTATCGAGGAAAGCCAATGCTGTTCTTTCAGATGACTCCCATCCTTTACATCATGAGTTTGAGATGTTGCCGTCTGGATCTCGGTTTAAATTTCCGAGGATTAACAGGTACAAGCATTCCTTTGTCCCTACAGCCATTTCTCTCTTGAACTACGGTCAGGAGAGGAGTCATATCTGATTGATTGACTGTTTTATTGATTTTTATTGAATTGCTTGATTTGGTATGAGTGCGCTACTTATACAGAAATTGCTGTTTGCACTTTCCCCATTATGTATGGGTGTTGCTTCGGTCGTAGTTGATTCTTGTGCCAGTATACACTGTATTTTCTTAAACCTTCTATGCTCTTAGTTCTTTATGTTTTGTTTGTCTTAAATGTTGATCACTGCTTGCTGCAACAATAATTGCCCTACGGCATGGGTGTCAAACTCTGGCCCGTGGGCAAAATTTGGCCCGCTGTGTAATTTCATTTGGCCCTTTAGGCAATATCAAATGAACATTAGAGCTGCCCCGACGGTATTATCAGCAGCGGTGCCACTGTAACACCGCATTTACCGCTAATACTACAAATCCCATAATGCTCTGCTGTTGTTTTGGCGTGCCAGCCATGCCTCCTCTGTGTCAGTAGCGATCCGTGTTCTTGCGCAAAGCTTCGGCTGAAAGCCGGACGGCTCACCCGCCTCCCCGTGCCTCTCTCCCAGACGTGCTGCGGCCTCATACTACAACTGTCAGTGTCACTGTACCCCTACCAAAAATGGCAAAAAGGAAGGCAGAAAACAGAACTTTTCTGGACGGATGGGAGACAAAATATCTGTTTATATATGTAAAAGACAGACCTGTTTGTCTCGTTTGTGGAGCCAACGTGTCGGTAACTAAGGAGTACAAGATTAGGTGACACTATGAAACGAAACACCAGGACAAGTACAAGGACCTGGACACGACTCAAAGGAGCCAGAAAGTAGAGGAGATGAAAAGAGGTTTGGTTTTACAACAGAATATGTTCAAAAAAGCTACAGCACAAAATGAGGCTGCTGTAAAGGCAAGTTATATCATGTGATCTTGCCACCAATCTGCATGACCATCTGATGGAAAAGGGAAAATATTTTGTTTATTTTTCCCTTGCTGTGGACGAAAGCACTGACGCGTCTGATACTGCGCAGCTGTCAGTCTTCATCCGCGGTGTCGACTCAAATCTGTGTGTTACGGAGGAGCTTTTGGGATTTAAATCCATGCATGGCACAACCACAGGGAAGGAAATCTTTGAGGAGGTTTGCAAATGTGTAACTGAAATAAACCTGCTGTGGGATAAACTCGTGGGATTAACCACTGATGGTGCGCCAGCGATGAGTGGTAAAAAGAATGGACTGGTGGGCAGGATACGTGAAAAGATGCGGGAAGAGAACTGTGCAGGTGAGCTATCTGTTTATCACTGCATCATACATCAAGAGTCACTGTGTTCTAAAGCCCTTAAGATAGAACATGTTATGACCACAGTAACACAAGTTGCCAAAGGTCTAAATCACCGCCAGTTTAAGTCTTTTCTGGACGAGTTTGGTTCAGAACACACAGACGTGCCGTATCACACAGAGGTGAGATGGTTAAGCCACGGAAAAGTACTGAACAGATTTTTCAAGCTGCGTGAAGAAATATGTCAGTTTCTGCAAAGCAAAGGAAAGGACTTTCTGTGTGACTTCTCAAGCCATCTTAATGCGCTGAACCTGCAGCTACAGGGGCGGGGTCGCATCATCACAGATATGTACTCGTCAGTGAGAGCTTTTTTAAACTAAACTCTGCCTGTGGGAGAATCATCTGCTGCAAGAAAACCTTGGCCATTTCCCCTGCTGCCAAACCAGCAACTCAGATCTTTACCGCAGTGTGCGCAGTTTGCTCAAAAACTCGGCAGTGTACTTAGCGCTGCTTTTAGGCGGCGATTAGGCGACTTTGATGGTCAGAAATGTAGATTTGAACTTCTTAGTAATCCCTTCACAGTTTATGTGAAAAAAGCACCAACTAACCTCCAAATGGAGCTTATTGAACTCCGGTGTGATGACATGCTGAAGTCAAAGTATGATGCTGTTGACGCCGCACACTTTCCACAATTCATCCCTGACACAATGCCTCAGCTTCGCACCCAAGCTGCTCAATTGCTTCACATGTTCGGCAGCAATTTATCGATGTGAGCAACTTTTCCCCTCAATGAAGATGACGAAAACGTCTCACAGGATACTTCTGACTGATGAACACCTTCGTTCGATAATGAAGGTTGCCTCAGCTCAAAGCCAAATTCAATTCAAATAGAAAATAGGCTTTACATATTTTATTTAAATTGTATTTAATATGCCATTGATGTTTTTTGTTTGTTTTTTTTTAAAGTTGATTTTGCACTATTACGTTGTATAAGCGTTGCTAGTTGCATATTCAGTGTTAAAGCAAATCAGTGTAGCAAACTGAGCAATAATTAACGTTTTATTCATGCACTTTCTCTTGCTACTTCAAGGCTTGAATGTTTTATTCATTCATTATTGTTATTTTATTTTCAAATGTATTATTAGCCTGTGGAAAAAGTTTATTTTGATATTTACCTCAGAAGGCTGCAAACAGAAAAGAGGCATTTAATTTTTATTTTTATTTTATTTAATATGCCATTGATATGTTTTTTTTTTTAATTATTATTATTATTATTATTTGAAACTCGATTTTGCATGTCACTATAAAGTTATATAAGCCTTGCTTGTTCAATAGTCAATGCAAAACTTGTTTGGGTCCCTATTAAAAGGTTAATTTGTTCAGCCTTGGCCCGCGGCTTTGATCAGTTTTAAGTTTTGGCCCACTCTGTTTTTGAGTTTGACACCCCTGCCCTACGGGGACACAAATAAATTTGAACTTGAACTATTCATCTATCTCTGGGGGTGGCCAATTTGCCACTTGCTGAAGATAACATCACAGGTCCTATGAGCTCCGCTTGCCAACGTGAAGTGAGCCGTGACGGTCGTTACCTGAGCAAATGTCAAAATGGCCGCCTACTGAGATGGATAAAAACAGGTGGATTTTGCTGCTTTATTCATAAACATAGTAATAATCACAATGACGTGTCTAGTGAGGGCGCAAAAAACATATTATTAAGAACATTTTTGACTTGACATCCCCTTTGAGTTTAAGAGACCAATAATGCTTCCTTTCCCTACAAAAGCGCCACTTTAACACTGTTTATTATTGAGGTTGGAGTTGACAGTAGTATAGAACTGCACTTCATCATAGTGAGAAGTGTTTTGTATTTTGGTTACCTCATTCGGCAGTCAAATTATCAGCAGCAGCCGTCAGTATGATACAGTTTTAGTTCTACACCACTGCAATCCACAATGAGAAACATGGTAAACTAACACAAGGCAATTATTGTGTAGTGGCCAGTTGAGAAATATCCAATCATTTATTTTCTATACCACTTATTCTGTTCGGGGTTGCAGGGAGCTCAAGCCATTTTATTTATTTATTTTTTATTTTTTTAAATGCTTCATTTTATCCATCCATTTTCTTAACCGCTTGTCTTCACAAGGGTCGCTGGAGCCTATTCCAGCCGGCTTCGGGCAGTAGGCGGGGTACATTTGAACTGGTTGCCAGCCAATCGCAGGGCACACAGAGACGAACAACCCTCCACACTCACAATCACACCTAGGGACAATTCAGAGTGCTCAATTAACCTGCCATGCATGTCTTTGGAATGTGGAAGGAAACCGGAGTACCCGGAGAAAACACACACAAGCACGAGGAGAACATGCAAACTCCACCCAGACAGGCCGAAGCCCGGACTCGATCTCACGTCCTCTGCACTGGGTGGCGGACGTGCTAACCAGTCATTCACTGTGCCGCCATGCTGCTCCATTTTAGTTAAGCTTTTATTTGTTTTTGTATTAGATTCAGGTTGTTTTTTTTAGAGAGAGAGTATTTATCGAGTGTAAGATAAAAAAAAAAAGGTCACGCAGTATTGTGTAATGAAGCAAACTACAATTCCCAAACGACTGTTCAACTCTTCTTCTGTACGGCCGTACAATAATACCGAAATAAATACATTTAAAATAAACCTAACTCTCATTTATGAAATGTGTTGACAAAGACTATATATAGATAGCTTTAGTTAATTTTATAAATAAAATGTAGATTCAGTTCATTTTTAAAGCATTCTAGTTTTTTATTTTATTTCATTGACAAAAGTTTTCAAAAATTATCATTAACAAAACAAAGTTTTTAAATTGTATTTAATTCGTTAGTTTTCATTAACTAATAACTTTGTCACAGGCTCTATGTAGAGACAGACAACTGCTCCCATTCACTGAGTGGGATCTCAACCCACACTGCAATCAACCAAGTGAACCACTACACTGTCTGTGACTATTTGATGAAAATATACAGTATACAATGCAGTGCATCAATGTAAAGCTGGAGAATAGTTTACTTAAAACCTCCCAATTATCACTAAAGAACCAACAAGTACAATTTCCATAGGAAGACAGCATGAATTTAAGGCATTGTCATTCTTTTTTTTTTAGTGGCGGGTAATGTGCTAAAAAAAAAACTTGAGAATGTCTAAATGTAAGAACATGACCTGGTCCCTGAATGTGAGTGATGAGAAATTGCGAATGTATGTTGTCCTCACCTGGTTCAGGTCAACAGTTTTGCTCTGGCCATTGCAGTCGCTGGAAGTGGTCGTGTTGCTAGACTTGGACTCCGACTCGGTCAGAGGACTGAAGGCGGTCTCTCCTTTCCTCTTAGCACTACCACCAATCGCTTTTTTCCCCTCCAATTCTTTCATGGCTGAACAACCGAATAGAGTGGCGCTGATCTCTCTTTGTGACGATTTGTTTTCAGCCCACGTCTCATCCTCTTTAACTTCACTTGGCACGTTCACATGCAAACACCTGTCGAGGTCTTTCCTGG
The DNA here is from genome assembly GCF_051991255.1 of Vanacampus margaritifer. NCBI lineage: Eukaryota > Metazoa > Chordata > Actinopteri > Syngnathiformes > Syngnathidae > Vanacampus > Vanacampus margaritifer. The sequence goes on from NC_135437.1 coordinate 6,964,720, forward strand.
CCCTTTGTGGCAAGCTCAGATCCAAAGGCTTCACAACATCAGAACACACAGCCAGTCTTCTCTTTGTGGAGAAAGCCAAGTAGGAGGAGAGTTCAGCAGTGAAGAAGTTTTGTGTCTGGGTGGAGGTGCATGTTGTGGGTTTGACGGGTATGTGGAGAGAGCATGAAAGAGTCTGCTGGATTGGCTTGTGGTGATCTGGTTTTGACTTTGCAACTTTTGGTGTTCTACCTGTATAGATCTCGTCGTAAAGCTTCTTCACATTAGGCCTTGAGGACTCTTCTTCCCTGGTCGGGCTTGCACCTTTCGTTTGGACGGAATATTTCTTCTTGCGACTGTGCAATCTGTCCTTTTGTGCGCTCCTTGTCTTCGCTGTCTTCTGATGCTTCTTTTTTCTGGGATGCTGGCAAGAATCCTTGTCATTGTATTTTTTGTGGTCCAAATAGTTGTGTTGCAAAGCTGGAGAAGTAGCTTTGTAACTGGCTTCTTCGCTAGAGTCTGAGGAGGATGGTCTGAATGTATTTTGGGTGATAAACAAGTCCTGGCTGTTGCTTTCATCCCACTCAATGTCGTCGTCTTGTGGCTGAGACTGATGCTGCACTTTTGCACTGGCCGGGGAAGCCCATTCACAATCTGTTATTGAAGCTTTCTTCAATTCTGTACACTCTTTTGGGAACTTGGGATGTGCAGAAGAAAAATTGGGACGCTTAACACAAGCGCGGTCATGTGGTAAATCAAACACAACTTTCTTTTTTTGTTGGCCTTTTTTCTTGGAATCCTGTATTGTGTGATCTGACTTACATTTCCTGTTGTTGCTGCTGGTTCTCAGATTTGGCATGTCAGGTTTAGATTCTGCCGTCGCTGTAGCATCGCTGCTGCCAAATAAACTGTTTAAATCCAGTACCTTCTTCTTTTTCTTCTTCTTCTTCTTGTCTTTCTTTGATTGCAATACATCTTTGAATGTGGATCTTTTCTTTTTCTTGGGGATGATGTCATCTGTGTTTGAGGTTACGTTGTTTTTTCTTTTTGACACCTTTTTGCTCTTATTTGATTTAGCTGCCCTTTTATTTCTCCCAGGTGAAATCAGGGACTCCCAGAAGAATTCAATCTCATCCGACATGGGTCTGTAAAACAGAGGCAAATGTCAGAGTCATTACTATCATAATGTACTACTACCAGTTTGTTGGCCCACTTAAAGCTACATGACTGTAGTTTGTTTTGTTGGACCATGTTTGTTTAATTTAAACAGAATGAGGAATAGTATATTCGGGTTTTGACCCACAGGAGCCCAGTCCTTGGTCCACAAGATAGATGGATGATACTGTCTTGTTAACTGAAGTTGTATTCCTTTACTTACTTTTGTAAACTGGTATCTTTTAGCGTACCAGTGACACTAATTATTTACGAACATAATTTGTACTAGTGAGTCTTTCTAAGCATGTTTAACCTCGTAAAAAATGAAAAGTTGACGACGGGTCAAGTGGACGTAATAAATGAACAGCCTCAGTCAACACAAATGGCTAAATGAATCCCCACAATTTTACACCTTTTTGATGTGGGTTTTTTTTCTATTCTGTAAAACATTATTTTTACAAGCATTCGATACCGATGTTGTAAGGTTTAATTGTGTCAAAATAAATAGTGTACCTGAATATTTCGCAGAAAGGTGAGCTCAAATTCGAGCTACAGCAGCGTCGGCGGGCTTTTTGATGTGCTGTATTTTTCATTGTGTTGCATTCAAGTACGTAACGTAATTTACCAATTTATCCCCACTGGCTTCATCCAATTTTCAAGGGCCGGTTAATAAAATAAAAGTTGCATGAGAGTGTTGTTTAAAAGACGTCAGGAAAAAATAATATGAAAAGTGTATATAACCATGTGTTGTCTATTTAGAGTACGTGTTGCACAATGGTCACTGAAATCATTTGAAACCTACAAAAGTAACAATACAGTGAATAAATATGTATTGAAAATTAAGTAATCAAAAACAGCCATTACTTTTGAATTGTGGTCAACAGAATTACTATATTTAAAAAAAATATTAAATTGAAAAAAAATTAGAAAAAAAAATTAAGAGGCCTGGACCAAAATAAATGATGGTACTTCTAGACAATAAAAATGACCAGAGGGACATATTTAACTCAGGTGTGTTCTTTAATTTGCATCACATCCAGGGGTCTTCAAACTCATAATCAGGCTGCCTATTAATTGTGATAAGTAGTCACTGTGCTTTCTGATGACATGGGATGTGTCCGAATGTCCACCCTTATCCCCTAACCCAGAGGTGGGCAATCTCGGTCCTCGAGGGCCGGTGTCCTGCAGGTTTTGGAGGTTTCTCACTTCCAACCCAAGCTGATTCCAATTGACAGGGTCGTTATCAGGCTTATGCAGAGCTTGCTGATGAACTGATCATATATCAGCTGTGTTGGAGAAGGGCAACATGCAAAACCTGCAGGACTTCGGCCCTCGATGCCCACCTCTGCCCTAACCTCTCATTCAATCCCACACTGTATAGTAACCAGTTCCCTCATTCTGTTCGACGTACTTTCTCCTCGTTGCATATTAAGTGACCACCATACCTGCTATGACTAATTATTGTAAATAAAAAATAATTTTAAACTGTATTTGATTTCTTTTGTTGTACATATTTTCAATTAAATATATTTTTATTATTTCTGTGCTATATGCTGTTCGTGCTTCTGCTGTCGCTTGCGCCATTTTGTTTTCTTGCCCTGCAATGCAATGTGGTTTTAGGTCTATTAACCTGTTGCATGAGCATGGATGTTCACTACTTTTCCAAGTGCATTGTGGATGATTTTGAGTTGCACCACATGCTTTCTTTTGGACATTTGGACAGCCCTACAAAATGGAGTGACCCCTTACAGTGCTTCATACAGCGCATAGTGTGCACATTCTGACACAGCCACCGTGAAGTACAACAGTGAACACGAACGACAGAAAACGAAGGAGAGAGTTTTCTCCAGTTGGTGCAAAATGCTGCTGCTCGTCTCCTAACTGGTGCTCGTAGCAGGGAGCACTTAACCTTAATTCTGGCGTCTCTTAACTGTAATTTAGACTTCACCCCTAGGCGTTATTGTGACCATTTTTTGGCTTTTTCTTGGTTCTGACCAAGCCATTTGAAAATAAAATACTGCCCACGGGTTAAGATTCTTTTATTTGTTTTTTATTTGTTCTGTATCTTTTTTATTTATTTATTTATTTATTTATTTATTTATTTATTTATTTATTTATTTAAAATAGTGCCTCCCCGGTTAAAAATTCCACCAGCGGCCACTGGCATCAGGTGTATCATTGCAGTGTCTGGTGTCATTTTGGGGGCCCGATTACTGGGCCCCAGCATTGGAACTTGTCGGCCCACATAGTCGAGAATTGGACATTTGGTGCCTTTGACTGAAAGGAGTGACAAAGTGTCAAGTCAAGATGAACAATATTTGAAGAGAGCGAGACATTGAAAACAGCGCCGCTACGACATTGATCAGTGTTATTACGTGCCAAGTTGAGAAGAGTGTTGTGCTTCGCTTATGTGTGTATTTTTTGGTTGTCCGTGCACTCCAAGAATGTAGGAATGACATACCAAAGCCAGTACAGGCTGGTAGGTTAGTGATAGGCCCCTCCATGCATATATCTCACACTCCCCCGGTGACCCCCCTCCCTCTCTCTCTCTCTCTCTCTCTCTCTCTCTCTCTCTCTCTCTCTCTCTCTCTCCCTCTCTCCATTTCACTAGCGCTCTATGTAACACTTTTTATCATGACTAGTTTGCTTCTGGTAATGGCCACATTGTTTGTAAGTACATTAAACAATTTATCAAAGTCATACTGTAGTTCTCAAACTCAGGTCCTCGAGGGCTGCAGTCAAATGATCAGGATGGTGATCATGTTTCTGCAGAGCTTGCTGATGAGCTGATCCTTTGAATCTGGCGTGATGGAGGTGGGAAACCTCTAAAACATGCAGATGGTCAAAATCATCCTTTGATGGCGGTATGTGTTAATTCGGATATAGCAGTGGATGAGATGGTCAAAAAGGTTGCTGGCAAAAATCATAGGCAGAAAGCTGTGGTCCAACTGCATCCGATGTTGATACAAACATGGACGTATGTACTTAAATAAACAGAGAATGACTTAACCAAATGTGTTAACCTGAGAACACTGGAAAGACTTTAGTGTAACTCATTAAATGCCCATAATGGAAATTGATACTCATTGCAAATAATCAAATGACTAATTGATTAATTGTGTATTTCTCCTCTTAAGGTTGGTTTATAGATTTGTGTTTTTAAATTAATTGATATGAGAAAAAAATAAAAAATAAAAATAAAAATAATTACAATAAAAATCTGTTGTAAATTCCACAGCAATGAGCCTGGTGAGGTGATGATTTTAGCCAGTGATAATGGTCTTGTGGTGTCTGGTGCCTAGTGAAACAACAGAGAGCTGCTTTCAGAAGGAAGGACAAGACAATGAAGTTCCAGGAAAAGTGGGCATGATTCCCCCCGCGGCCTGTGATGCGCGCTGTGACGCTTACTCACCGTCAAATGTGACCCTTCACCTTGTATCGTAAATCTAATCCTAAAAGTCAGCCACTGCACTCATTGTGAGATTTAACATATTGTGAGAGATGCGTTCAGTACTTTTTATTAATTGTTATTTTCTTGAAATTGGTACTGTGTAGACTTCCAATACGTTACTGACTAATGTATTGAGAATAATTTAATGCTGTGAAAGTTTAAGTTTAAGTTTTAAGGCAGGCTTGCCTAATCCTGGTCCTCAAGGGTCGGAGTCCTGCAGGTTTTAGATTCCTCTACCACACCTGATTTTAAAGCTCAGGCTTCTGTAGAGCTTGATGTTGAGCTGAGTATATGAATCTGCAGGACTCTGGCTCTCTGTACTAATATTACTCTGCTTATTATACTTGAATGTAAGGTTAATGGTGATGTCCCAAGATGTCAGCACTTATACTGTTTACAGCTTCACTATTTAAATAAATAATTGTGTTTTCCCAAAGCTCATTTGTGTCTGTTGCCTAACTGATCGACTTGCCTTTTGCGTGGCACTGTGGTATATCCCCCCGACTGTGATTACTCATGTTATATTCCCACGCACCTTGCTGCTTCTACATACCACTCATTGAGTCAGCATGAGGTAATGAGAGCGGCAAACTTCTGAATCCAATCTCAGGCCAGGGGTCAAAATGTTCAGCAAGTGTCATCTAAACATGTCGAGGCTATGGTCTGTAATAATATCACAGGAAAGCAAATGGAGGTCAACCTCTTTGAAGGCCCCACGATCACTATAAACCTTGTAAGGTTGCTATATAAACAACTTTAATCACTGACCACTCACTTTTCAGAGAAATCAATAAGTGCGAATAAAGCACTGCAAGAGAACTTTTAATTGGATATCAACATTAAAATGTTTGTTGTGTTTGTTTGTAATGGGCTCCAGCTATCCTCTCCTAGGTGAATTTCTTCAATTAAATGTATACCAGAATGATGATCAGTGTGAGATACAGTATTTCGTTTCCCAGTTCACCAATACTTTGAAAGCTCTTCTTATGATGCTAGATAAAATGTATTATGTCTTTAAACACACACACACACACACACACACACATATATATATATATATATATATATATATATATATATATATATATATATATATATAGGGGCCACGTGTTCTCAGAGACTTTGTGCCATCCCATGACATTCAGAGTTCCAACTAAATTAAGAAACTCATACCCTGGTGGTGGCTACCTAATATATATTACCAATGTTGTGGGGGGCTTCCCTTTTTTATCTACACATCTGTTATCCTTGCGGTACTTGCTGAAAACTGAGGGCAGTATGATTGACACATATTCAATTTTATAAAGAAAATAGAGCCATTGACCAACTTCCTCCAAAATGTCATATAAAATTGACTTTTTACTGTCATTTATTACTTCCTTCAAAATCTGAATGAAAGTTTTTGTATGACACACTGATGTATGCTACTATCTTTACATTCAACATTGAATTTCTATATCTAACACCTACAACAAACAGCAAACTACATTGGGGAAAAACGGCTGCGGAATTGTTTCTGCGTTGTACCCTAGCAACGTTGTTTGGTTTGCTAATTTACTGCCATGTATTCGTACAACACAGAGTATATCAAGTTACACCCCAAACCTCTTATTCCCTGGCCAAATTAGTTTAAATGAATCTTTATTTTGTATCTTTTACCTTGAAATGACAAGAAAATACTAGCAGTTGTGTGAAACAAGACAACGGAATCCTATGTTCACAGTATTTGACTATTTATCATTGACATCGCAACATAACTTCTGTCTTTTGTTATTCAACAAATAAAGAGAAGACAAATTCGATTTTAATTTGGAGAAGCAATGAAAATAATACAATGTAATAATAATTCATTGTAAGTTAATAATTGTAGGTACGGTCAGTGTAGCCACAAAATTATTACAATGCTGAAGTTGGGAATATCATGAAGGATTTGAAATAAATGTGAAAAGAACATGAATGTTAACTCTTTCAACAAGACCTGAATCAGTTACACGCTACACATACACACACACGCACACACTCATCACCGATAATAAAGAGAGTGACGAGCTACAGGATTCCCCGCTGACGCCACCAGCAAACCTCTACATACTCTTTCATTCAGGACGTACTTTCTGACGTCAGATGAGTGTAAAAGCTCCTTTTTGGGAAGCAAACTCTTTAAACAATACTAATTCTTGAGTAAGGACTCAATGTAACCATGGAGACTTGCTAATGGTCAAAGGCAGTAATAAATCCATCCAAATGTGGTAACTATTGTTGTGCGGAAGGTTAAGAGTCAGATAAAAAGGTCAGATGTGAACAAATTGAAATGGCAAGTGCACGTGGAAGAAAAAGAAAAGCTTTCAACATTATTGCAGTAGTTTGTTTAAGGTTTATTTCAGGTTTTGTTTAGTGGAAAAGTATATATTTAATACATTTATACGTTGCAACGTGAAAAAAAATCACAATTACAGCTATAATAAGAAAGACAACTTGAATGTTTTCCTGTGAAATGCATGCATTTCTATAAAGGTTTGGAATTTTGGTCCCAAAGAGTATGTGTCTTTGGTGTGTGGGTATTTTGGTTTGGTATGAGGATGGTGAAAGCCCACAGCCAAAAGGAGGTGTTGTCATTCCTCTCCTGCCACCACAAGCGGTGTGACATCATCAGCACTAATGACGGCAAGTCAATGGCTGGGCCAACCGGCTATAAAAGGAACTCCAGTCCAGTGCTAATATCATCACTGATACCCGCCATCAACCAAAGTAGAATTTAACTATGATTGTATTCACCTTACACATGTAAGACTCAGGATAGGCTACAGCAGGTATGTTGAACTCATTCTGTCTAGTAAATAGGGATTCACAGTGCAACATGTTTTTTGTGTGCCTACAAACCACACAGAAGAAACATATAAATAATGCAATAAAATAGAGTTAATGGGTTGATTTGTGATTTTTGACATATTTCCTTTTTCACAGGTGATCAAGTTAGTTCATCATGAGAAGTTTTCATTGCCAAATCCTCTTCATCTGTCTGTGCATTTTGCACCTCTTCATTATCACCGGAGGGCGCCCCCTCAGGTAAACCCCTATAAATGCAAACGGCATTCGCTTTAAAACTGTCCTTGTTTTTAAATATACGACTAATACTAAAAAGCACGTTGCCCAGGAAAAGGACGGTGAGTGAGGTCCAGCTCATGCACAACATCGGGGAGCACAAACAGGTGCAGGAGCGTCGTGACTGGCTACAGTTGAGGCTCCGGGGCATCCACACCGCTCTGGTCCACAGCCGATGGGAGGCGGGCCGGGCGAGGAGGAGGTTGTCTTCCGACGAGCTGTCCGAACTGACCGGCCTGACAACGGAGGAGCTCCAGGAAGCCTTAAAAATATTTGAGAATCAACTTAACTCTACAAATCCTGAGGGTTTTACTTGACGGGAGACAATCGGACCGTACTGCAAAAATTCGAGTTTTTTCTCTCGTTCCTACTTGGATACGTTTTTATTTCTATAAAAGGTTATTTTTCTGAATTTATATTTTCATATGTTATATTGTAGTCGTATTTATTAAATTGCTATTTAAAAAGTGACTAATATGTACAATAATGAGCAAAGACTTGAATGGGCACTTTATTCCTTTTTTTATTTGGTTTTTATCTATTTATTTGTAAAATGAAAGAGTTGGACCAACAATGTGGTTGTTATCAGTAAAATAAATTATATTCAGGCATTTTTCATTGCACCTACTGGAATTACTTCACTTTGAGATTGATGTAAACATAATTCTAAAGGTACGTTTTGGCATTAATAATTCTGTTGTGTCTATTTAAATAAGAAATGTATGAGTTTGGTTATATGTTTTATCGTATCATATGCCTGGTGGATTTTTGCTATATTCTATACGTATGGAAGATATATTTTAAAACGGCGTTATTATTTTATGTTCTGTAAACTGTTCGTTATGAGCGCGACAATAAAAAGGAGGAAGAAAAAAATGTAGAACAGAATGAAAAGTCATGATTCGTCCGTGATGTCTCGCGATAAGTCAACGACAGCAACCACAACAAAGAAGTCACAGGCAAAATGTAGTTCATGGCAGCACATGCTTAAAGTGACGAATGAAAGAAGAGTCACTTTTATTCATTGAGCCCAGGTTATTAATGGTTTCTTGCCCGGACTAACACTTCAGTACTGGAATTTACACGACAGGTAAAGACAATGCGAACTTTTTACACAAACTAACGTTAATTTTTTTTAACATGTCCGTCCAGTTAAGGCTTACTTGCTAACCCAAAAATTTGACATCCTTTGAAAAATTATAAATTGGTAAAGCAGAAATACGTAGAAAATGTATTTTTTTCCTTCAGAGTTTCGACAAGCTGTTCCTTTCTTACGTCACCTTGTGGACATTATTTAAACTGCAAACTAAATAAATCCGCGGCTGACCTACTAATGGTACCTCACCTTCACGAACCACGATCCTGAAAATTTCATTAATATAATAATGGTTTATTTTCATGGATCAAAGTAATAGTAATACTTTTATGAGTTTGAACATACTTATTTTTACTTATAATTTTGGACCACTTTTTTTTTGTCAGTAGCAAATTGTTGCGTCACCTCCGGGTGGCAGCTGGTGTTGCCGGAAGTGGTTTCGCGGCAGCATGACACATTTGAAAATACTAAATATATTTTTAAAACACATTGTCGTTCATAGTCATTGAATCAATCAATTACAATTTCTCTGTACACAAAATATATCAGCAATAATCTCAAGGATTACATAGCCTGCCATTTTTGTTTATATTATTTGCAAGTGAAGTTTATTCTAATTGCTTCAAGTGCTACGAGACTTTATATACAGTCAATCTACCATTAAAATTTAACCATATGAGGACTATATGAACGGGTCGAAAAATCCTGCTTTTCTTTCTTTCTTTATTATTATTTTTTAAACAATATATAATGGGGTGGGCAATTCCGGTCCTTGAGGCTGGAGTCCTGCAGATTTTAGAGATTTCGCTGCTCCAACACATCTGATTCCAATGAACAGGATCGTTATCAGGTTTATGCAGGGATTGACAAAAAACAAAACAAAAACATCTTGTCTACGAATCTATATGCTGTGATTTTTCTTTTTTAAGACAAAAAAAGGTTGTGCTTTACCATGACTAGTTTCGGCGACGACTGCCGCCTTCCTCAGAAGCTCAAGAGTAAACTGACAGTTGTGACGTGTCTTATCAGCTGATGTTACTGGGCGTAGCTGGTGTGGCTGTGCTGTCATGTGACGCTCCACGCCGATCACGCCCTCCGTCGCTCGATGAAGTTGAAAAGTTCCTTCGTCCCTATCTAGTGTGTCCATTCCCCGTTTCCTGATCTCTATGGCTTCTTTTATCCATATTTTGTATTTTTGTTCTTTTGTTCCAATGATGCTCGCGGCCTATTCCATGATGTGGTTTTCTCGTTTGCAGTGATCTGATATGGCGGATTTTAGGTTTTCTTGTGTTGCCCTTTCTTTTTCTGCTTTGGTGTAATGTGTTGCTGTTTGTTTGTTACATTCCCTTTGGTGTTCTTTTTTTCTTATGTTGCAAGATCTTCTTGTTTCCCCAACATAGGCAACATAGGTTTTATTGCAGGTTGTGCAGGGTATTTCATATATTACATTTATTGTCTGGATGTATACTGTCCTTTGGATGCACACATACACAAATACAAAAGATGGATAAAAGAAGCAATAGAGATCAGGAAACGGGGACCGGACACACTAGATAGGGACGAAGGAACTTTTCAACTTTCCCACACATAGGATCCCCTTCTCTGGAGATCATTGAGCGACAGTGGGCGTAGTCGGCGTGGAGCGTCACATGACAGCTCCGCCACGCCGGCTACACCCAGGAACATCAGCTGATAAGACACGTCATAACTGTCAGTTTGACAGCTTCTGAGGGAGGCGGCAGTTGTCGCCGAAACTAGTCAAGGTAAAGCACAACCTTTTTTTGTCTTAAAAAAGAATAACCACAGGACCTTATGCAGAGCTTGCTGATGAGTGGTGATCATATCATATATCAGGGGTGTTGGAGAAGGGAAACATCCAAAACCTGCAGGACTCCGGCTGTCGAGGACCGAGTTTTCCCACCCCAGATCTATACTATTGGTCAGTCCCTCTGTGAGTCAGTGGTTTGTTTATTTATTTATTTATTTATTTACACATTATTGACCAATGTAGTGTTGAAAATGCTCCGTTGATAACGAATGCGTCAACAAACATGCATTTTTTCCCCAAGGCTATTTTTTAACTATTCATTTAAAAAAAAATCTTAACTTTTATAAAAGTGGCTGCAAGTTGCACCTTTGCAACCTGCAACTCAATAGGAAAATGCTGGTGACAACAGAATTATTATGATTATTTTTTAAATAGAGCCTTGCTTTTTTTTTTAACCAAGTGCTACGGATTGAGTGCAAGACAAATTCTTTTTTTTGGAGCATTTACTGGAGAACAGGCTATTTGATGAGATCCAGTATGCTCTATTTGAGCTTTAAAAAGAAAATGATTACACAGGCTGAAATTGACCAAAGTGCTGAAATGTCACCTCATTCCAATCCTGCCCGGAACCCTTCATGTTTGTTCAACATTTACAAAATTGAGGCTGCGCGAGGCTGGGAGAAAGGAGCATTTACGAGCGGCACCTGAAGGCAGCATCGCTCTGATTCAGTCAAGCACGCGGCCATTCACAGTTTAAGCTCTCTTCTGAATCACTCGCCGGCGCACTCTATCCATTTTCTTGATGCGGACACGTTCGTAGGTGTGGAACGAGGTGGTGGGTTTAGCGTGAGGGCTTCAAGTCGAGTTTGTGAAACGATGCCGATGAAGTTGGAAAGTAATGAGCGAGGATGCTGAAAGTGACGGCAAGCCCGCTTTGTTCGGAGGAGCGCAAGGCTTTTGTGCCGCTGTCATCCCGTGTCTCGTCCCTTGCTGCTTTGTCTACTCTTGGCCCGCTGGTCGGGACCGGTAGGTCTCCTTGCTTTTAGCTTTAACACAGACTTGCGTACTTTGTTTAGTCTATTTTCTTTTCTTTTTTTTGTATTATATCATGATGTTCAAGCGGGTCAGCTGCCACTGTCTGCCTTATCTAACTCTCTTACTGATCAATTATATATCGTTATCAATAGGAATGTCAATTTTCAACATTGAATGTACTCAAGAATCGTCTTTTTCAATTTTCCACATGGTAAGCGATGTCTCTTGAAGTGCTTGCCCTCCTTACAGCATTTATTGCTGGTGCTATTGCTTTTGCCTATCGGTCTGTGTCAGCAGCCACGAAATAATTGATGAGTCCCTCACCCCCTGGGTCTTTCACCTTTTGCTTTTAATAGATAGCCATGGCAGCCAGTATGATTGTCATGGTTAAGTCATTTGTGTTATTGTGAACCTACTGATCTTTTACATCCATACAGTACACCCACGTGGCTCCAGGCCATTGACCTAGTCAGCAAGATTAGCTTTAATTGTGTTAAAATAGAAAGGTGCCTACTGCTTTCTAACAGGATGCTTTTTGAGAGCAACTGGACTACTAGTGAAACCTTTACTGATACACGTGCATTTTTTTGTGAGTAGATGATAGAAGAAGCTTTCCCTGAATTGCATCCTCAGCTCCTTTGTTCCCTTCACCAACAATACTGGTCTGGCCGCTTGGCTGTCTGCCAGTTTGGCTGCTTTTGTTTTTATTAATCAATTTTGGTCAGCAATTATGATCTCCTGCGAGATTAGACTTCAATACGCGGAGGAGCAAGAGTGCATTTTCTGTGTTTCTGTGTCTGGTCTGTAAGATGTTACCTGCTGAGCCGTAATCTGCTGTTGTGACCCTTTTCTTCAAGGACATTGCAGCTGTGCTTCAAATAATTCTTTTTTTAAATACATAAACAGATGCTAATCGTGGTTTGTAATTTGTTGTTTCCCCTCTCCCTATTCGATTATGTCGATCTGTTTTCACAAATGTAATAGGTGCACATGCCACGTATATTACATACCCCAAGCATTTATAATTGGGAGCCAATCAAAGTCTATTTGCGACCTTCTCTGGATTTCATGTACTAGATAACGCAAGATGTGAACTCAAGATGATTTGCGACTCGAGCATGTCACACAAATGTCATCGTTAACTCACCATGCTGTATAATGGGCTGCACTGTCTGGGTCTCCTTTTGAGACATGATGCGCTAATGAGTCACCTGCTCCCTGACTCATAGAATTTGACACTGTACCTATTTCTTACCTACCAAATAGTGGAAATACATATGAAAAAACTAGCAGAGAAAAATATTAAATATTCAAATTGAGACCATATTTTTGATCAGGTAGGGAATTTGACTAGATTTTTTGCATCTATTCTGGGGGAGATTTCCAATGTACTTATATGATCTTTTGAAAGTATTATTCTGCCGTAGTTGTGCCATGGCGGAGGTCGAAGTGGATGTAGCTCAATTTTCCAAATCTGATGTCATGTTGAACTTCTTTAGACTGCACTGACTGAATCAACAGTGCATGTGCTGTTTGCAGCAATTGCTGTCTTACATTATGCCTTAATGCCACACAAACGACAGCAGTGTCACTATTAGTTATTGATTAAATAAATATTATGCCCATAATTGTGAAGATTTTGTTGAAATATTTACATGTAGAGTAATCCTTCCATAATCACGTTTGCATTTTAAGTCTTCAGTTGAAGTAGTAGATTCCATGGCTCTATGGGCAATAATAACTTTTAATTTGTAAAATAACAGTCGCTAAGTCACTAAGTCGCTCCGGGTCACGTCCACTTTCATTCTACAATAATTTCCTTCCGCCGTCTGTCATAGGGAAGTCACGTGATTACGTGACGTCGGTGCAAATGGTCAATACTGGTGCGCTAACACCTGCAGCTTACAGTCGGGTGCAGTTTATAAGTGTAACAAACTCGAGTATTCCCCAAATTTAGCTAGCGCGGCTTATAATCAGGTGCGCCTTATAGTCCAGCAATTACTGTACACGGAATATCAAAATAGTGTTAAATTAATTAAAACTTTTTCCACTTGTCTCTCTAGCTCTAATTTATAAATCAGAATTATGTTCTAACCAATAAACCAAAACGGCTGCCTCAATGAGCAAAAGTGATTTACCAATATAAACCGTAGTCATCCTTAAAATTGACCTAAAATTAGATCGCTAATGCATTCTTAACTCTTTGACTGCCAGACGTTTTCAGAAAAGGGATGCCGCCAGTGCCAGCCCATTTAAGCAGTTTGACTGATCTTTCAAGGTCCACAGAAAATGTTGTGTTTGGACTATGGGAACACACATACTACCAAATGAAAGATTGAACTCTCATCTTTCATCAGAAAAAGTTTGTTTCTACCTTATTCCGTTTTTCAGTAATCAACAATAGAAAATGGTTAGTTTCACCGAAATGCTCTGTTTTGAAACAAAAAACGGAGAAAACAAGCTTTTTGTGAAACGATGTTATTTCATGCACTATAGGGAATTGTACACTTCTTTTTGTCCATGAATGATGCCACAAACACCTAAATAGTGCTTTACTTCTGTAAAACACTATCACCAACAATGAAAAAGTGTTTTTAGATTGCAAAATACGTTTATTTACATTCAACAGTGTAACAATTTGACAAAACAATTTCGCAAACTATTTACAAATGTGTGCAACTGTGGTACTATTTACAATTATGTGGATGTTTCAAATACAGTTTTTCTTTTTGTAACACTGCCCTGCGTGCAAGGAGACGGAGCAGGATTTGCACAACAGATTCGTTTCACTGCGGTTGCCCCTTTCGCGTGCAGACGTTACACTTTCTTGACGGCCTTTTTTCCGGGTAATAGCAAGTAGCAGACTGTACCCACTCCTCCGATGAATATGCATTGGACTCTGGGCACTCTTCGTAGTCCGATTGAACGTCCGCCTGAGCGTGCTCGGTTGTGCTCCGCGTTTTCCGGTGTTAGCATCGCTAGCCGGTGAGGCTTTATGACGTGGTCATAGCCGCCGCGTCAACGCTTCCAACTTCGGCGTCAACGCTTCCAACTTCGGCGTCAACGCTTCCAACTTCGGCGTCAACGCTTCCAACTTCAGCGTCAACCTCATCGTCGTCATCACTGTGCTCTTTAGCATTGGTCGATGAGCTGCTTGTAACCGGTCGCCATTGTTCGCTTCCTCAGCCATCTAGCTCCGCCTCACGTCTTCTACTGCCGCGTCAACGCTTCCAACCTCGGAGTCACCATCATCATCATCGATGATGATCATAGTCGTCAGCAATATGCTCTTTAGCACTGTTCGATGCTTTTCGTCTTTGAAAAAAATGCTCAAGCGTGAGCTGTTTGCAACCGGTCGCCATTTTCGCTTCCCATCCCCAGTCATTGTCCCCTCTAGTTCCGCCTCACGTCTTCTACTGACGCCTACCCAATCTTGTCAAAAGAGAGTAATCGCTGCCATCTAGGGGCCAAAAATAGTCATTAGGCTAACTAGATCTGCTTGAAACTTTCACCACAGCTGGCCAAGGCTTTCCTCCACCCGTTTCCAAAAAAATAAATAAAAAAATTGGAGAACGTCTTTTAACGTCCTTGGCGGCCCTCCGTAGGTTTTTACTAAACGTCATTTAACGTTTTTGGCAGTAAAAGAGTTAATTGTCATTGAAGTGGCTTAAAAAGGTCCATAATACAATAAGTTGGCAGATATCCTGTCCTTTTACATTCTGTCCTGTACTATGTGGACGTGGAAAAGATATTGGACTGTTAAGCGTTACATGTTACTATGTGCCAGATGCCTCCTGTACAATCGGAGCAGGTCATCTTAGTCAACAATAAGTTAAAAGTGATCAATAAATCAGTCTTTATTCATAGAGCGGCATTAGCAATGAAATAAAGACGGTATATTTTGCTGTAGATCTGAATAAGGGTCAGTGTGAGATTTGGTTACATGGTTTGTACCACACTGAAAATGGTCTACAGTATGTGAAGGAATAAATTGTCCCAGGAGACGAAATTATAGACGAGCACATCTCCAAGCATCTTGATGTTCCTGTGACTACTGTTGCATATATTATTCAGGAATTTGAGATGCACGGGATTGTAGCAACCCTCCCTGTACGGGGCTGCAGCAGGAAAATAGATGATAAATGGAAGAGGTGGATAATATAAATTTTAATAAAAGAGCCTCGAACAAGAAATTAAAGGTGAACTCCAAGGTCAATGTACATTAGTGTTATCACACCAGCCATTGGACTTCATGGGAGACGTCCAAGGAGGCCTTAGATGTTGAAAATAAATTAAAGGCTTCTGTGAGAATGTCCTTTGTGCAGACGAGACAACATTTTGAGAAGGAAGGCACATCAGCTCTATGTTCAGAGAAGCAAAAATGAAGCATGCCAGGAAAAGTCCCTACTGTGAAACATGGAGGATGTTCTGGGACTGCTTTGCTATTTCTGGCACAGCGTGTCTTGAATCTGTGCAGGATATAACATTCATCAAATTATTCTAGAGAGAAATGTGCTGCCCACTGTCAGAAATTTGATCTCAGTCTCAGGACATGGCTCTTGCAACAGGATAATGACCTATAACATAACAAAAACACCCAAGAACGGCTAAGGGGAAAGCATTTGGCAATTCTGAAGTGGCTGTTGGGGCATCAATTTTTCATTGTTTTTAATTCAGTCCTGCTTTGAACTCATGGAAAAACATCAGCCAAACGTTTAGTGTGTGATTGCGCGATCATGTTTAATTGAACTGTGTTTGTCTCTGAATGTGTTGCTCTCCTAGTAACAGGCAGTGTGGTGTGTCAGTGTTGGACTGCAAACAGCAGCAGCAGAGGTGGGCCGGGACCATGAGTGTGTACGGGGCTGGTGCCACCAATGATGCCAGCGGCGGTTTGAGAGGAGGAGGTGAATATTACTGGGAGCAGCGGCGGCGCTCCAGTGACCGTTCACGAGATTCGTCCCACGAGAGAGGAGAGAGTCAGTTAACCCCCTGCATTCGGAACGTTACATCCCCCACTCGGCAGCATGGTGAGGAGAACTACGCTAATTGACTCATTCACTGCCAGCCCGGTATAAATAAATCTTTGACGTCAAAAGACGTCAATGGCGGGGATGAGTTAAAAGCCGCATTTCCACCAAGTAGTCCAGTTAATTCACTGCGATACACTTTGGAACAGTACAACCTGAATGTACTGCTTGTGCATTAGAGCTGAATGATTTAAAAACAGAGAATAGCTATTTATTTCTTCCCTCAGTAATACAATGCCTCCCTTGTATTTTTTAAATAAACGCAAGCCATGAATTAATCTCTATTGCAACAATGTCATATTTATTATACATGAATGTTTTGGTATTATAAATTGGGCTTGCACTAAAATAAAGGCAAATTAATCAGTGTGGAAAAATTGTTAGATTTTAGAGTTTTTAATAGTGATAGACCAATATGTTTTTTTTAAAGGCAGATACCAAATTATTACTAGTCAAGGAGACCGATAACCAATATTTCAAGCCGATATTCATTTGCAGTAAATGAGAAAACGTTAGTGTGGAAAAAATGCATATATTTTAATTTGAAATGTATAAAGAATTGACAGCTTTGTTTAAAAATTCTAACAAAAATTGCAGGGAGCTTCCAGGGTCATCAGCATGCGTTAAGCTAAATTAAAAACTAAGCAAGTGAATAGTTCCCTTAAGTTTTCTACTGGAAATACAGTTTTCCAAAATTTGAACATAACTACTTCATTTTATTTCATTATTATTTATTTTTTTAAGTTCCCACTGTTAGCATAATTTTTTTTTTATGAAGTGTACATTTATATAAATTCAGTTTGATGACGTATGTGCCAATTCTCGCGTCTGCGCGCTAACCGTCAGTCTGTCAACAACAATGGCGGATAGCCGTGTCGCAGTCGTTTTGCGCAGCCTCCTTAGCCTGCTTATGCTTTTGCAGCTAAATAGTTTGCTTTTTTATTCCCACGTTCAACAAGCGGTGTTGTACTTTAATCACCCGCCATTATCACTTCTCCTGCGTTCGTCTTTTTCATGTTGTTATCGATACATGCAACGCCATGTTTGTTCTGTAGATTGCAATAAAGTTAGGGATTCTTCGCTGATTCTTCTTCTACGCTTTCCGTTAAATCCCTGTGGCTACGCTACAGCGCCACTCCAGACTTGGCATACACATTACAGCCGTTAAACGTCCTCAGCGTCTTCTTTTGGACACACGCAAGTCTTGCAATGCTTCAATGCTTTGTTTGAAGAACGAAGCCGGCTTTGCCTCCGTCTAGACGGGGCCTTAGTTCACAGCTTTCTTTCAGTCCTTGCCGGTTCATTGTCCATATTATGTCTTGTTTCCCTGTGTTTGTTTGCGCCCTTTTTCATGGCGTCTTGTTTACCTTTTCATTTTAGTTGCATTAAATAGCTTTTGAACACCTCTGCTTCCTCGCTTTGCTTCCTCGCATTTACGTCCGCAATCACCGCCAGAACCTGACAAATAGAGCATCTTCACAAAATCCTACCAAAGAAGTGTTGCGTTAACATAAATCAGTTAGAAGTCAGATTACAACAACACTGCAAACAAAAATGTGGCTTTATCAGGTCAACTTTTAATGTTTTAATGTCGTGAAGCAATGATTTGTAAATATGTGGCCTGCACTTCTTAAGCACTGAATTTATCTGGACACCATAAATAAACATTGCCCAAAGTGTCAAGGTGTGATATTTAAAAGCAGTGATAATGCATGATGTCTTTGAATAATGGAAACAGTGACTGCAGAGGGAAAGTACTTCAGAGGTGGTCATGCCATATAAATGGACCTCTTACTTGCAAAGTAGCTGTAACAGAACATCAGGCATTAAGCTGCCTTTGCTAAGTTTTTACACAAAACTCAGTTAAGGCGGGATATACTATGTGCACTTTTACGCAGCAACACAATAGTAAGATGTCTGATATATATTGTTACGTGTCACTGCCCTTTATACAGAACAGTGACCTAGAAAAGCATGCAGCACAAAAACACTGAAGATGAAAATCAGCTCATTTTCCAGTACTTGTCAGCTAACCATATTATATTGATGAGCAGGACAGAAGTCTGTCTTCTGCTTTTCCATTTACGTTTTTACAGTCTGCACTCTGCATCACATTTTTTTTTAGTCTAGTGAAAGTCTTATGTATTATTTTATATATTATTATATTTTGTATTTATACTATTATAATAAAAATATTTTATTTATATTACATTATATTATACATGATTTGTGCCACATTGTTTAGTCAAAATCCAAATACATTTCTATTTATTTTTATTATTTTCCCCCCCTTTTTTTTAACAATTTTTTTTTCCGGCCCCACTGTAATTTTTGGAAATGTATTGATGGACAAAACAAGTAAGTTGGTTACTCCCCCCACAGACCGAGAACGTGGCGATGGCGGCTCATCCTCCAGATCGTCCAGTCCACGCCCACCCCGAGTTGCGCTTCCCTGTTCAAACGTTGGAGGAGCTCTGTTTGCTGGACATTCGCCTCGGTCCTTTGGTACTGCTGTTGGCGACCACCACCCCAAGACCCTTGGCCAAGGATCATGTGATATGATCTATGTGTATGACCTCAGCAGTAAAGAGGTTCATCGTGGCGGTCTGCGAGTCGGAGAACGAGTGACTCTTATTGTGGACAATACAAGATTTGTGGTGGATCCGGCCATATTCACAGCTCAACCCAACACCATGCTCGGCAGGTAAAAATAAAGACGGTAGCTACCTGTCTCTCATGACAGAAACTCTCATGAAACAATTATGTCATATTCAATTTATCTGAAGCAGATTTATTGGTTATTTAACAGGCCATTGTGGGTTTTTCTTTCAGAAATAGGTGGCTATCAACACTTTTGTTCACGTGTGCTCGTTTTTCTTCCTCGTCTGTTTCCAGGATGTTTGGTTCAGGGCGGGACAACAATTTCACTAGACCCAATGAAAAAGGAGAATTTGAAGTAGCTGATGGTATCAGCTCCACTGTGTTTCGAGCAATTTTGGTAAGAACTGCCTGACAGTTTCACACTTTGTCTTATTGATGCGTGCGTTTCCTTGCTGTCCTTTCCTCACTTGATGCATCACTTTTCCTGTTGTCATTACCCCGTTCAAACTAGTGTCTTGACTCCCTCCCCACTCCTGCTTTAATTCAGTGATACGCTCTTACATTACACCTACATGAGCTTTTATGACATCCCAAATGCAAATATTGTACGTAATCACTAGGGTTTCCCATTTTTGTTTCCAGCACAAGTCTAGTGCAAACCGCAGTCCACCTATGCACATGAGTGGAGTTTTCTTGTTAGAGCCAGACTACTGTGAAAAGTATAGTCGATCACCCAAACACTCAATTCCAGTGCTAAACAATTACGTGTTAAACTTAGTAGGGATGTTGGATACCAATTTTGTGGGGACCGATACCCATACTCAAATCTTCAGTCCTCACCGATACCAATACCAAGTCCCGATACTATTAGTACAAAAACAATGACAGATAATTTTTTTAAATAACTCATAAAAGTTATTTTGCATAGAGTACACAATACAATAAATTTAAAAAAAATCTATAAATAAGATGAAAATAATAATCCAGTGGCCGGAAAAAAAGTCCCAATCAAAATATGTGGTTGTACAACTTATTTTTAAGGAATACAGTGAAGTGCAAAGAATTCAATTCAATAGAACAGGGCTTCAAGTAATTTAGTAATATCTACCATGTTAAGAATTCCTCAAGCTGTTTAGTGTGTGATGTTTAATTGTATCCGGTTTTGAAATCCATGCTTTAATTTGGAAGGCAGCTCTGTATAAGTATTAGTATACATAAACCCAAAGGGAAATGAAAAAGCCACATTACAATTATAATGTAGTATGTATAAGAGCTATAATTAGCGTCTAGAAGGGCTTTAACGTCAAGTTATATTTTTAGCACAACGACAACGAGGCAATTAAGCGAGGGTAAACGTAAACGAGGCAATTAAACACAGCAAAGTCACGTGAGCTACAAACATATATGAACCACAGATAGAAGTGATATTACTCACAACAGGGGGAGCCCATACCAGTATCGATATCCGTCGTGAGTACCGATACCAATACCTGGTATTGGTACTTGCCTATCCCAAGCAATTAGCATGGCTTCTCCATCTTTCCTCATGATGATAATGAGGAAAGATGGAGAAGCCATGATAATAATTACATCATCTCTTTGTGAGAATGATACTTGTCAGAAGTGTAGCTTATTCGCCCAGATGGAGGCGATAATTACTGGCTCTGGAACGCGTTTAGATGCTCTAGCTAGCCAGTTGAAGCTCATTGCTAACTAGCAGGTGCGGGGTAAGTAGCATTGAGATTGCTTTGACCTCCAACGTGTACAAGTAATGTGAGTCCATTGTGCCATGTTAACAAACGTACATCCAGCCCAGCAGAGCTTTTGGGGGCCGTCTTGGCAGTTGAATAATAGGAAACAGTGATTCTCAATTTTGCTAGCCAATGAGTTTTGATGAGACTGCATATTTGGAATCGCAAACTACAATTTGAAACCTTGTTTCACAACAAGCAGCAGTTTGGCAGATAATACTTTAAAAAAAAAAGTCATCAAGCTGTTTAAGTCCATAAGTTAAGTTCAAGTCCATAAGTATTGGGACATAGAGACAATTCTCATATTTTAGTCTATAAACACAAGCGCAATGGGTCTGGGGTATTTACATTTACATCTAAATCAGGTGAACAATGTACCACTGTTACTGCTTGTTGTTGCTTGGGGCATTTTCCTTTCAGCTTTTTTAGATGTGTATTATTAAAGTCAGATGATTGACATAGCCTTCCACTTCTTTGCCACCTTCAAAAATTCTTTGGTTTTGCAGTATGCTTCTGGTCATTGTCCGTCACTCTAGACCGTGTGAAGCGCTATCCAGAGTTCTGAAGCATTTGGATGAATATGAGTAGATAACATTGCCAAAATACTTGTAATCCTGCCTTCTCCTGCATTCATGATTTTGAGCCAGTTCCATTGGCAGCCATACACGCCCATGCCATGACACCACTAGCACCATGCTTCAGGATGTGGATCATGAGCAGTTCTGTGCCTTCTTCATACCCTTCTCTTCCGTATGGCCATAGAGTAGTGATAGTAAAATGAAGCTTCATGAACCACTGTTTTACTCCTATAAATGGTGCTTTTGGCTTGGAATGGAAATTGATGAAATTTCCATTGCATCTGTAGACCAAGAGTTCCTGAGTTCACTGTTGCGTTCTGTCTTTTTAAGCATGTTCTAAAAAATGGTTTTAGCCAAACCTAATTTTGCTCTGATTGGTTTGTTTTGATTTGTCAGGTCCCTTAAAATATGGGCAGCACATTGGGGCGGCGTGGCTCAGTGGTAGAGTGGTTGTCTCCCAACCCAGGTTGTAGGTTCAATCCCATGCCACTGTGACCATGTCAAAGTCTCAGTGAGCAAGATACCAAACCCCTAATTGCTCCTGATGCTGTGTCATCAGTAGGTGAATGAGTAGTCAAATGTAAAGCGCTTTGAGGGCGCTATATTAATGGAAGTACCATTTACCATATAAAAGCTTTTAATTCCTACACTGTTCACCTGATTTGGATGTAAATACCCTTCAATTAAAGCTAAAGGTCTGCTTGTTTTTATTTCAAATCCATTGTGCTGCTGTTTACTCATGTCCCAATATTTATTGACTGTATAAAACAAAGAGAATTACTTGCTGTATATTTAAAGCAGTTACATTGCTATTGTGAAGGGTTAGGATTAGTAATTTTTTTTTGGGGGGGGGGGCATTTTTAGAAAAAGGTTTACCATCATGAGTCAGCATTTTTATGGCTATTGGTGCTAGAGATCGGCGGAATAGTTGGCCAATAAAAATAATGGTTCCCAACCGCTTGTAGAAACAGGACTGAACAGCAACTGATTTCAGCAAGCGCCCAGTCGACAATTGGGTGAGGTAGGAAATATCATCGCGATGGAGGGCGTTTCCTCCGACATGTTGGACAGGCTGCAGGCAGACATGACGAGGTGGGAAAGTGGTGCAGGCAGTGTGACGACAGCAGCTTTCTCCTTCTCACCCATTATACTCGCCTCCCACCCGCAGGCTCCCTCTTTACTGCCTATGATGCTGCCAGATTTTTACGTAGGTCAGCACTCCACTCCCCCGCATCTATTTCCCACACACATTCTCTTGCTCCCTCCCAAACGCCTCAGCAAGCAGCTTCAATAATGGCGTCTTGTTTCCCATCCTCCATGTGTGTGCGTTTTTGTGTGAACGCCCGCCTCCCTGCTCACTTCTTCACTTGTGTGCATGGCGCTGAAAATGGCAGGATTACTACAAATCGGGGATAATCCGCTGCCCTGACGGCATTTCCATTCCTGAGCTGAGGGAGGCATGTGACTACCTGTGTATCTCCTTCAACGACAGCACCATCAAGTGCAGAGACCTCAGTGAGTATTTGCGGTGTGCGGAGCCGCATGCACGCTCATGTACCACTTGCGTTTGTGGATGTGTTGCCGCCTTTGGTAAGTGTCATCGAATTGACCTATCTTGATTCGGCACATTTGAGCGGCTGACTTTTCGTTCAAGGCATGTGGTTTACATGAGGGTTATAAACAAACTCTTAGTCATTTGAGTCCGCTGTCCTTTTTATACTGGCAAGTTTTTATATGCAATATACTGAATGTGTTGCAGTTGTCCGTGCACTCATGTTTGCCTCGGACTTTAATATTGTGCCTGCTTGAATGTGTGGGAGGGGCAGTCTTTACTCATGGCTTCTCCTGTGTGTCTATGTGTGTGTGTTAATGGTCTAACTAGGTCATGATTAGCTGAGAGATGTACGGTGTTTTATTAAGGCTAACACAAACACACACAAGCAGGTCTGATTCTCATAGAACCGTAGTATGACATTGAGATTCATTTCATAAACATCGATCAGCTTAGATAAAGCATCTGATGGAAATGTTAAGACATTTAACACATAATAATAATCAGATTTAAATAATAAATAGTGTCAACATTTTCCAGAGACAGTTTTCATGCCGAAATGTTCCAAATCAAAGTTCATGGAAATGGTAAATATTTGGCAGTATTCATACTGGCGAGAATTCAAACGGGCAACAGTTACAACATGTTCTCAACAAGAAGTGATTACTCAACATGATCCAGTTGTATTGTCCTCCACTGTGTGAAACATCATGAAGCTTTTCCCCCCCTTGCGATCAATAATTAACAGCTGAAAAGGAAAAGCCTGTCCACTTGTGTGACTATTCAAATGGGTTCAGATGCTACGATCTGATGGCAAGACAAGGATGAATTTAAATGCCAATAGGTAACACGTTTCAATGTTTATATCAAGAATAGATTCTATGCTATTGGTAACTGTCTTGCCCATATGTACGCAAAACGAAGCTTCACGAACCACTTGCGATATGTTTTTACTTTTCCAGATCATGCTCTTGGTTTAAAGATAAAAGGCTGTGTTAATTTCGGCAACGAAAACTAAACAAAAATAATTTCGTCAACACACATTTTTCACCGGACTAAAACTAGACTAGATTAAAACCCTCATCCACTGCCATTGACAGCTATAGACGTAAAAAAAATCATTTTAACTATTTTTATTAGTTTAACATTTTTTTTCCCATTTTTGTTAACAAGAGTATGAAAACCTAGATTTTTTTTGTATATTTAGAACAGATATAAAATTTGTGATAAATCGTGAGTTAACTAGTGAAGTCATGCAATTAATTACGATTACAAATTTTAATCGCCTGATGCCCCTAATTTTTGATAATCTTTTCTTCTTTTTTTAAAAAAAATATTATTTTAAAATTTTCAATAATGATTTTTTAAAAGAAAAATATATAAAAAATTAGGGGCGTCGGGCAATTACAATTTTTAAACGTAATTAATCCATGACTTCACTAGTTAACTCACGATTAATCACAAATTTTATATCTGTTCTAATACAACAACAAAAAATTCTAGGTTTGCATACTTTTGTTAACAAAAGTGGGGAAAAAATGTTAAACTAATAGAAATAGTCAAAATGAATTTTTGACGTCTATAGCCATCAATGGCAGTTAATGAGTTAATAAACAATAACTGGGACTAAATCAGTATGCATTTTTCTCATCGACGAATGAAGACGAGGCGAAAATGTAATTCACTCACTGGACTAAAATCTAAGGACATTTTAGTTCATGAAAATTATATGATTTTGTAAAATCTTGTCTCTGCTAATCTGTCACTGACTGTCATGTGACACACAGTTACACCCCCCGTTTCAAATCTGCAGCTAGCAAGTGCAACATGCACAAACACATGTGACAGACAGGAGGGTGGATATATGGTGAAAGGTACAAAAGAAAAGGAAATTATAGTTATAACATAACATTAATCCAACGGCTATAACATTCCAACAATAATGTTAATCCGACCGCTAACTAATGCTGGTTAATTTACTAGTTTGTGGAATGAAGCCATAGTAGCCAATTGTTGATATACTGTAATTGTGTGTAAAGATGTTTTTCATCAAAAAGAGGAGAGAACATTTTGTGTGAAATAGTTTTAGATCCGAAATGTTCAAAATAATCTGCTGATTAAAAAAAAATAAAAAATACAAGGGTAAAATGATTGTCCTCACTAAAACTAGACTAAAAAGTTGACAGTTTTTTGTTGACTAAAACGTAATAAAATTATGTTTTTTTGGACTAAAATAAAAACAAAAATGCTAGATTTGTAGTTGGCTAGATTTATAGTGGACTAAATAAAAATGGGACTAAGACTAAAACTGAGACAAAATTTTAAAATGGCAGATAAAATTAACTCTAATGGCAAGTGATTAAATTTCCACTTCATCTTTAAACCGCGAGAAACATCTAGAGCAGTGGTGTCCAAACTATGGCCCAGGGGAAATTTGCGGCCCACTGTCCATTTTCTAGTGGCCCTCGGTATATACAAAAAACGACTTTAACACAGCCTGCTTTTTTAGATATGCAAATAAATTATGTAAAACTAAAATAGAAATATTTCTTTATGTAATTGAATTAAGTCAGATATTTCGGTTTCGTAAGCAAAAATGTTTTCTTCCATGTTCTGCTGTCTGTGTAAAGTTCTGATTTGTGAAGATACCACATTAATGATGAACTAAAATCCTCAAGTAAACACTGCTTTAAAAATAGACGTTTTATTATCGATTACTCTTCCTTTAATTCTGAATGTGATGATTGGCTCAGGACTGGGGCGGATCTATTCTAGTGGGATACAGGGGTGTGGGCCACCCACCTCAAAATCAAGAAAAATCCCAAACTGTTTGTCTTGTTTAAAAAATAACTAAAAACCTAAATAATAATAATAAAGTGGCCCTGGCATCCTTCGATTATTCAGTATGCAGCCCTCAAAGGGAAACGTTTGGACATTACTGATCTAGAGGAGTGTTTCATGAAGCTTCATTTTCCCATCACTACACCAGACGAGCATTCAAAATGCTGAACATAAAATCTATGATCGTTAACAAAACACAAATCAACTCTCACAAGTTAAAAGCAGTTTAGACTCTCCCTACTGAAATAGATCCTCACTCCTTCACTGCCATTGACGAGCATACTTGTCAATTATGCTTTTTAATGGGATGGTTGGCGGAGGGTCTGAATCTAACTTTTTTTCCTCCAGAGTCTATTTCTTGTGGTAGATTCGGTGTTTATGTAGTCATTGAACACAAATTGTCTGTCCTCGTAATCCCGGTTTACCCAAATCGTTTTGGAAAACTCTCCGGTGCTCTCCTCAATCACGTAGACAAACTCGCTGCTCCATGTTACAAACCGCTAATCCAGTTACTTAATTTTTGGCTGTAGACTGACAACCTTTAGCTTTGACATCAAAATGTGAATATCAGCTGTAATGAATAAATAACAAATTGCTAAATCGAGGGAAATATCTAGGCTCAGCCTTTTGTAGCGTCTTAGTTCCACTTTTGGAACACGTCATTGACGGCCTTCCCTTTGGCCCCCGTAGGTGCCCTGATGCACGAGCTGTCAAACGACGGGGCGAGGCGTCAGTTTGAGTGCTACCTGGAGGAGATGGTGCTGCCGCTGATGGTGGCCAGCGCGCAGAGCGGAGAGAGAGAGTGCCACGTCGTGGTGCTGACCGACGACGATGTGGTGGACTGGGACGAGGAGTACCCGCCGCAGATGGGAGAGGAGTACTCGCAGAGTAAGACTCTCCTTGTTTGACTTCAATAAGGATGCGTTTATAAAGTCACAACCAAAACTACCATTTGATTACCTTTAATTACTTCAAAGTTTGTAAAGACTTTTTCATGCTGTTGAACTTGAAGGCGTGTCCACATTTTTGACGGGTACTCAGTTACCTGCGTGTGCATGTTGGTTTTCACAGAAATAAGGGCTGGGAATGTCATATAATATTGCGAAATAAAAATAACGTGATACATCTGTTATACGTTAATCAATATAATGGAAAAAAGTCAGTTATAATTCATCACAATGTCTATGTAAATAAAGGAAAAACTCTTTTTATTTTATTTTATCAAACTATGAGCTACTGTTTAGCCAGCAACATTTAGGCAGCTCACGCGGCACTTCCTGTTATACTTAGTGGACTTATGCTAACTTTACAATTGCCCCACAACAACAGTATATAGAGGACACTTTCCCAGCATGCTTTGTTGTAGCGTTGGCAAAATGAAGCTTCATGAAGCACTTGTTATTTTTTTTTAAACTCCTCTAGATGGTGATCTTGGTTTAAAGATAAAGGCTAGTGCAGGGGTCAGCAAGCTTTTCTGTCCAAAGAGACGTTTTAGGTCAAATAAAACGAAAATCTGTCTGGAGCCACAAAACATTTGAACATTGTGATGAAGGAAACAGTGTGTTAGTGTTAGTCTAATGTACTGAGCCCCCAAGAGCTAATTAGAGCTGCACCAGAACAGAAAAATATGACAGTAGCATCCAATATGTAGAATGTATTTTCTTCTTTTTGGACTTTTTTTTTTGGGTCGTTTCACACTTTTATATATATATATATATATATATTACTTCTGCTTGACTGTCAAATGTCTTTCATTTTGTTAATTTTATTGACGTATGGTAATTTTCTGCCTCTTTTTTTTTTTTACTTTATATTGCCTTTTTGCTATAAATTTTCTGACATTTTTTGCATTTAAGTTGACATTTTATGGTAATTTTCAGGATTTCTTCTTTTGTTTTTGGACATTTTATGGTCACTTTTTTGAACATTTTTAGGTAATTTTTCAAAACTTTTACATCTACTTTTCATCTCTTTCTGACAACTTTGTTGGGACTGATGTTTTTTTAACATTTGATTTAGTTATTCTTTTTTTAAATTCTAGATCATTCATTTAAAGAACATGTAATTAAAAAAATATGTATAAAAAAAATAATTTCCGACTAAATTTTTTCTTAGAGATCCACAGGGAGCCACAGGAGATAGGAATTAAAAAGCCACATGTGGCAGACCCCTGGGCTAGTGCAATGGAAAGTGATGAAATGTCCACGTGCATCCTTAAACCAAGAGCGCAATCTAGAAGAGTAAAAAATATCACAAGTGCTTCATTTTCCTATCACTGGTGTAAGTGCATCAGCAGTGACATGATTGAATATACAGCAGTAATTTAAACAAAAAAAGGGGGAGGGGGGGAGTTTTAGCCTTAGTTCTCATAATATTAAAATAACCTGACTTGATGTCAAATGATGTCAAAAGCAACAACTTTTAAATTTCACTTTGTATATTTCTTAACAGTTATCTACAGCACCAAACTGTATCGCTTCTTCAAATACATTGAAAATCGAGACGTGGCCAAATCGGTGCTGAAGGAAAGAGGACTGAAGAAGATCCGCTTGGGAATCGAAGGTATAGTTCAACTGCCAAGGTAAACTTTTTACATGCAGTGTAAAGAAGGAGACTCCTAGACATGAATTTCTTCTCGTGTGTCACAGCTATCTTTAAAAAGTCATATGCAGGATTTATAGCGCGAGCATGGGAAAAATAAGAACCACAAGTACAATTCAGTAGTCAAGATTGTGTAGCCTTGCCTGTTGACATGACACAGAAAAAGAAAATAATAAAAACTCACTTTAAAAAACTTTTTTGCAAAACAAATTAAAACAAGCTCAATTAACTCATTCACTGCCATTGACGGCTATAGACGTCAAAAATTCATTTGAACTATTTCTTTTAGTTTCATTTTTTTCCACTTTTGTTAACAATTTAGAACAGATATAAAATGTGTGATTAATTAATTAGTTAATTAATTAGTTAACTAGTGAAGTCATGTGAATAATTACAATTAAAAATGTTAATCGCCTGATAACCCTAATTTAAAAAAAGAAGAAAAGATTATTAAAAATTAGGGGCATCAGGGGCAATTAAATTTTTTAATTGTAATTAATCGCATGACTTCAATAGTTAACTCACGATTAATCACACATTTTATATCTGTTCTAAATGTACAATAAAAAAAATCTCGGTTTTCATACTCTTGTTAACAAAAGTTGATTTTTTTTGTAAACTAATAGAAAGAGTTCAAATAATTTTTTTACATCTGTAGCCGTCATTGGCAGTGAATAAGTTAAAAACAAAAGTCTAAATTAACTAAATAGAAAAATCCCAAACCCTGCTGCAGGCTACCCAACCTACAAGGAGAAGGTCAAGCGGCGCCCCGGAGGTCGTCCAGAGGTCATCTACAACTACGTCCAGCGTCCGTTCATCCGCATGTCATGGGAAAAGGAAGAAGGAAAGAGCCGCCACGTGGACTTTCAGTGCGTCAAGTCCAAGTCCAGCACCAACCTGGTCGCCGCTGCCGCCGACATCCCTCAGGACCAGCTGGTGGTCCTGCACCCCCCGGGCCCGCAGGTGGACGAGCTGGATGTTCCCCCGCAGCCCGGCGCGCACGACCCTCACCAGCCGCCACCGGCCTTCCAGCGGGTTCAGGACAACCACAATTCGGCCGCTCACGGTCCGGCGCTCGTCAACACGCAGCACAATCAGGCGGCTTACCGCTACGAGCCAGACCCAGACCCGCCCTCGCCCTCTGCGTGACACCCGCCTGCACTACGCAACGAGTAGGTGTGACTTCTAGGCTGGATTTCCACTATCGGCGGTTACCAACATTGATTTGATATCCTTGATATCCAGCTTCTAGTACATGAACTATTATATAGAGGACCAAAAAAGCCAAAATTAAAAATAAATAAATATGAAAATAAAAATGGATGTAAAAAATATAATTCAAGCTTAGGACCGTCCCCTCATTTGAAATAAAAGACATGCTTACAACCGCCCCCTCATTTGAATAACATTTCATAACAGATTTCAGAGCAGAGCCTTTATTTGATTGATATTTAAATCTATTTATATATTTTGTATTTATTTCCACATTTATTTTTACATGTATTTTTACATTTTGAATCCCGTTTTTTATTTTTGTAATTGTTTGTACTATTTGTCTATTTCATTATTTATTTATGTATATATGTATATTTTGTTTTTTATTTCAATTTATATTTTGTATTTGATTTTTTAATTTTACTATCCATTTTTATTTTCACATTTATTTATTTATAATTTTGGAATTGTTGGTCCTCCAAGCTTTGGCCTCCTCTAGATGACTACCAAGTAATCATTCTACTTAGTAGTGACAACAAAGAGTGTACTAGTACCTGAACCTCAAGACGGTTATCAAATAAATTCTCAAAAGGGTACACAATCAACTACTTTTTGCAGTAGTGTAA